>NW_026898359.1:0-137500 GCF_033153095.1 Gastrolobium bilobum | reverse complement strand
TGGTGGGGAAAAACTTTACTGAAAAAATTAGGTAACTTTATGAAATCAACAGTGCATTAAAAGCCAGATAATCGGTTTTCCAAAAAATCCCACCTTCAAATTGGGTTTCTAAACAGTGCGGATATCTATGTTTCTCATAAATCCATACAAATTGGATAGATGGATTTTTGGTGAAAATACGTTGAAACAAACATGGTATTTCTAAAAGCCATACTTGAAAAACATATATATCCGCTTAAAAGCTCCGAACCAAACACAATCATTTATTCAATTACAATTTTCAGGCATAGGATTTACTAGCCTTGATCTGCCTATTAGAAGAGTCCAAACTCAACTAGAAATAATTACGCTCTTGGTTTGCACGCGAGTTAAATGAGAGATTATTTTCTTTTCTTTCCTTTACAATGACGAGCAATGATGACTACCGTGAGCAGCCAATCATATTGATTTGAAGACAAGCTCAGGAAAGCAAGCTCGTCAAATTTTCCTCTCTCTTAGGAAAGATAAACGCTGGACTTTAACAAACTTGACTAAATACTAGCACTAGTTGACTCATTTGACATGAGAGCTGTGCTTTAAAACTCGGCTCAAACCGACCGGGTCGAACTAAAACTCGGTGACTCGGTGACCCGGTGAGTTCTCTGATCTGAGCAGGTAATTAGACTGCTTTTGCAGTTAACTCAGATTGGACCGGTTGACTCAACCGAAACCCGGTGACCCGGCCGACCCGGGTTAGACCGGTTATTCCTTTTTTTTTAGTAATTTTTTTTTGTTGATAAGAACTCTTGAATTAAATTATATTTATATTTTATGATGAATATGATTAAAAGTAAGGTGAAAATAATAAGATATTTTAGATTAATGCAGTAAGTTTATGTAATTTAGTTGCATCTTATAATGATCTCATAAAGTTAAGTGGTGATAAACACTGATAGTCTCGTTATCTCATCTCAATGGTAGACACTTTTTTTTAGTGTATATTTCATGCATGCTATTTGTTATCATGATAACGGTGACATTTTTTTTTTAGTGTATATTTCATGCATACTATTTGTTATCATGATTTAATTTATCCGTATAATGTCAAGCATAAAAGGTGCATTTAACTTATATTGTAATTTTCATCCAATATTAGGATATGGTCTAGAGCTAGAAGCTTAGAAGTATATAATATTTGTTATCATTGAAAATCAATTTATTTTTTTGAAGCTCATTGATAGTTTTTTTATGTGAATTTTTATTAATATAAGTAATATTTTTATATTTTTAATGTGTGAACAGTAAATCTGGTTCAACCCGGTTGAACCAGTGACTCAATGATCCGGGTCCGAGTTTTAAAACACTATATGAGAGCTTCTTGTTGTTTGTTCATATTCATCAAATATGTAAAAGGCTTACGTCCTGTCTTCGCAGTCTTCAGTCTTCACTTTAACCCAATTGGTTGATTACACACATACTATAACCATAGTCTCAATATGGCACACGAAAAAACTTTAATTAGCTCTCAGATAATTTTATAGTAGTGTAATCTTCAGAAACGTAATAAAATTAATTACCAGATAATGACAGTAAAAAGCCATATTGATGCAAATTACTTTAATTTTGACTTTGTAGTCCTTTTCGGCATTCACAAACAAATGAATAAGCATGGGCTCAAACCCGTAGGAACATATCATCTGCAAAATAGGGCAAGGGAATTGACTCAACATTTCCCATATTAGCTTTGCTAACACATTAATTTATACACATTCTTCTTTTCCCCCACCCAGAAATTAAAATCAAGAAAAAAATTTCCTTAAAAACCTATCGATCTTTCTTTCCCCACCTTTATATGTCGAAGGGCTTAAGACTAACGGGGTCTTGGGATTGAAGTCCGGAGAGTCACGCCATGCAAAAATTTTGTATATCCGAGTAAACTAAGTTTTCCATCAGTATTTCGTATCCAATCTTTGAGAATTGAATAAGATGAAGGACCAAGATTCAGTTCCTGATGACATAATAAAAAATAAAAGATAAAAAAACAGACCAGCATAACTCCAAAGTCCAGGTCAAACCTGAAAAATGTAGACATACACTATTTAAAGAAAAGAAACTATAACACTTACCCTTGCTAATTCTTCAATCGATATCACCCGGTTGCCCTCTCCCTCAAAATGCTCAAAAGCAGTGCTGGCAATATCTTCCCACCTATCAAGTGCCTCCAATTGATATGTGCTAGTTGCAGCTGCACAAAATTCTTCAAAATCCATCTTTCTGTAGGCAAGTGGTTCCATCTATAAAATTATTCAAGCACGAAAATGAAAGATGTTTGGTCAAAACAGGGAATTATGGTCTAGAGCAGTTTCCCCATTATTGTAAGAATAAAATAATAAATATTTAAACAACAAGCAGAAGTCTAGGGGATATAAGCAACGTGTTACAACTAAAGAAGTAATTTTAAGATTAATAAGGAATGATAACCATGTAACAACATGCACTCAATAATGCGATTGTGGCACTTAACAGTCTAATTCCCAACACTTAGCTCAAATAAGATCTTATAAACAACGATGCAAATGCAATCGTACATCACCAATCTAATGTGCATTGGATATTACTTCCAGAACAGGTTCTTCACATTTAGTAAGAAGACTCGTTGCTAGTGCCGAATTTCCAAAATTGTATAGCTAGGAACATAAATACACAAAAGCAAATGCAACAGCATAGCTATGGCTAGGTACATCACGAATCTAATGTGCATTGGATACTTTCTATATGCAGAGTGTTTTAAAACTCCGCTGAACCGGCCGGATCAACCCAAAAACCGGTCCATTAACCGGTCGTTAATAACCCAGCAGCTAATGAAAGATGTAAAGAACTTGGGATACACCACCCCAAAAGCTAGCATAGTTACTCATACAACCAATGTGAGACTATATATCTCAACACGCCCCCTCACACATTGAGGATCGAACCCGAGACACGAGGCTCTGATACCATGTAAAGAACCTTGGGATACACCACCCCAAAAGCTAGCTCAAACTGTGGGAGTGCCCAAGACCTTAGAAAGGCCATATTAGTTGCTCATACAACCAATGTGGGACTATATATCTCAACAAAAGATAAGCAACGCAAGTTGGCATAAGTTCATCCGAAAGGTTTATAAATTGAGTTCTTTTTCATGTCGTGGTCGATGTGGAAGTGGAACATTAGTGACAGTCTATGAGAAAACCCAATATCAAAATCAAAAACCCAACATCCAATCAAAGATTGCTGGTAACCCACTCGGCCAGAGAGCAAGAATGCAGCTTGAAGCTTCTCTTTGAGGCCATGGCACAAACAGCAACCGGGTTTTGAATAAAGGACGAGCTTTCATCACATAAACTTTGCTGCCATTGGATCTCGACTTGCAGTTCCCCTGTGGCTGGGGGAAGCGCCTCAACCTCTAGGACCAGGTTCGTTAAATTTTTTCTGGGTATTTTCTATTATTTCTGAGTATGTCTCCTATTGCCACTGTGAATTGAGAAGTAGTTATAAGGATTCTTGCATTCCCTTTTTGGTTTGCTGTTGATGGAAAGTGTGCTAGCACTTGAGAAGGTGGGGTTTGGAGGGCAACAACTGAGAACGCTTTTGGAGGGGAAAACAGAGGCGCATTTGAGGTTTGGGTTTCTTATATTGTTCTAGACAAAGGATATGCTGATATGCATCATGTTGGATACTATTTTTGATTCTTTGAATTTTGAATTATGAAGATCTTCTATGATTATTGAAAGCGGATCTTTCTAGTCAAATTCTCTATTGAGCTAGTGATGAATCGATTTTGGTTATTGTAGTTCAATTTGGGCATGCATATACAATAGAGGGTTAGTACATAGTAATTTCAGTACAAGATGCACTGTATCTGTTTGATAAAATGTCTGAACTATAGTACTACACATTCAACTTGCATAACATTGATACTTGTCTGTGGTTTTGTCTGCTACTTGATGGCAATAATGGGGTTGTTCAGTAATTTGTGTCAATGACATTTTTTGGTTTGTTAAAATGGATTTGGAATCAATACTTTACATGTTTTTCATAAGAGGAATTCTCAGCCAACTTTAACAAAGGATGCAGGAATTCTCAGCTAGTTTTCTTCGTGAATGTTTAATATATATTTATACTTTTTTCATATGTAAACAGTAGATTCGGTTGAACCAATGACTCAGTACTTCGACCGAATCAACGACCAAGCCGAGTTTTAAAACACTGGTCAGAATACTCGTTGCTTGGGCCAAATTTCCAAAAATGAATAGCTAGGAACAGATACAAACAAAAAAGCAAAAACAATGGCATAGCTATGGCCAAAGATATTTAGTTCATACATATCATATAAGAATAATGGCTCACCGCATGTATGATGTCAAGAACCCTTGATTCCCTCATGGCATCAGTTGCATGACGTACAAGAGCCTGCAAAGTTCAATTTCAAACTGATTCATAATGATCAAAAGTCATAAGAGAAATGATAGGGAGCAATGAAAGACCACAAACTTTCAAAACAGGAAAAACTCAACAGGTATGAACAAGGGGAAGAAAAAAAAACAATGCAGAAATGAGCAAGTTGTGCCAATAAAATGACCATCCTCTCTCTCTCACACACCCAAAATACAGAAAGAAAAATCAAACTTGATTCTATTAACCATAACAAAACTGGAAGAATTAACAGTGAATCAGATGATAACCATTTTGAAATTGTCAAGGGAGACATGCCCATCTCTATTTGGTTCCAACAATATGAATTGCGCTCTAAGATACACAAGCTGATCCTCTGTCAAGGCTTTTGCAAGGGCCTGGATAAAAGACGAGTCTGAGTCAAGTGCAGAAAAAAGAAAAGGAAAAAACTTGAATAGACAATCCTCTAATATCAGCTTTCATAAAATGAATGTGTGAAAATTTAAGAAAGAGAGAGAGAGAGAGAGAACAATCCCTCAAAATTTTTGTCATACAACTATCATAATTTATAATAGACCCTTAACACCACAGAATTGTTTTTTCATTAACATGAAGCATATTAAAGTAGTATACACACCTAAACATCATAATGATTATATAGATCAATATAGTAAAAACTCAAAATGAAATAAGCATGTAACATCTGTTGAGAAGGGATGAAGAAATAATTGCATAGAAAAAACAAGTAAAATATACAATGAAAAATGCATATAAATTCAGTGCAGACACGTGCAACACAAAATAGGAAGGAAGAAAAAAATCAAAGAAGCTAAGGGGATGTTAGGTTTGTATTCTGTTTTCATTTTCAGTTTATGTGTTTTAATTAATAATTACAAAAATTCTATCTTGTTTTCATTTTGTCTCCTGGTTTAAAAACTTTACAAAGGAAATGGTGAAAACAAGATACAATTAAAAAATTTCAAAACAAGATACAAAACAAAAACAATTGGCATTTTTGTGATTGTTAAAGAAAATATATCAATTAAAAATGAAAACAAAAAACAAACTACACATCCACTAAAAGTTCAACTGAGCATAAGCATATATTCAAGGAAATGAAAAAAACAATACCTTCAGTGCTGCTCGTTTGAATGGCGTCGCATGAAGATACGACTTCACCAATTTAAAAATTAATATATCTAAAGGGATAGGACGGCTGTCATCCCTCAACCAAGGGTGAGCTGCAATTGCACAAGCGTGCATCAATTAGTTTTAAAATTCAATTTGCAATAACTTATTTACTACCATTATGTACATCTACTACTTATAGAACAAAATAAGTTATCATTTGGCTGTCTACCTGCCATAACATAAACTCCTCTGCTAAATGGTAGAAATAGCAGAAACACAATTGAGAGTTTTTCACAATGCTGATTTATTTTCTCCATCTTGTTGAGGAAGGATAGCTAGGGTGTGAAATTCCTCAAACAACCAAGATGGATGTATTTAACCAATATTTCAATTTATAATAATAATGTCAAAATGCTATTCTTTGATGTGAGATTACCAAAAATAAGTTCATGATGATCAATAAAGGAACATTACACAGGCATCTAATACCTGCCATACAGTCCAAGTGGATAGGACAACTTACTTAAAGCTTGGGCAGCAGTCATTCTTTTCCTGTAGTCCTTGTTTAGCAGCCTTTTAACAAAGTCCTTGGCCTCTGCAGATACAGATGGCCAAGGTAAATCATCAAAGTTAGGATCAGCTCTGAGCACTGCACGAAAAATTCCAGATTCTGTTCGTGCCCAGAAAGGTCTACTTCCACACAATAAGATGTAGGTAATTACACCAATGCTCCATATATCTGCTTCCACACTATATGACCTGTGAAGGACCTCAGGTGCAACATAATATGCACTCCCAACAATGTCATTCAGACGTTCATCTGTACGGCAACACGCATGAAGGGAAAATTCAGATGATTGACATTATATCCACAAACATCTAACAGAGAATGAATGAAAGGCAACAGCAGTCTTGGATAATGACTAAAAGGGACGAGACCACCAAGACAAAAATACTAGATACTATAAGCACTTCCTAGTGTCACATATGCATTAAGGATGAGGACTATAACCCAGCCGTTAAGAAACTAAGTGGTTTCTAGTGTCACATATCATTAAGAATTTCCTTTCCTTCATCATATCGGCGTATGTAAAATGTGAAGAATTCATTAGGAAACCAAGCTGATCATGTCAGTCAATTTTTTCAGTTGTTTTCAGTTTTAAAATGTTTAAGACACTCATTGATGGATGAGGAGTGGAACCTTGTGGTGAGACATAAAATCCTTGTGAATTTTCAATAGGCAGCCAAAATTAGAAGAGAATAAAATAAAATGGCTAAATGCTTAGAACTACGACCACTACTATAGTTTCGATAGCCACAACACAATGTAATGCAAAAGTAAGCAGCACCAGTAAAGTGTGCATTCAGTTGCAACTAGCCTATTTAATATATTAACAGTAAAAAAGGACTGTTTTGCAAGGAAAATGAAAATTGAGAATCACTCTAATTATTACCTGGCCTGATGAAGTCAGACAGACCAAAATCAATAAGCTTCATATCAGCATCTTCACTTCTTGAAGTGAAGAGAAAATTCTGTAAAAGCAAATATTATCAGACAAAGAATCAGCAACATTCCTTACATAATTAAGCACACGTGAGGTAAAAAAAGGACTAGATGATACAAATTACAGGAACGAAGATTTAGTGGACAAACCTCGGGTTTCAGGTCACGGTGCATAACACCCTGAAGATGACAAAAAGCAACTATGCTTAGAACCTGCAAAACTATAATCTTCGCATCCTCCTCTGTATACTTTCCTCCCCTAGAATAGAAGGGAACACTCTTCAATCAAACTAAAAGATTATATCAAGTTAAAATCACCAAAAAAAAAAAAAGACAACCAAGTACACAATGTCAGAACATTATGGTGTCTGAAGAGGGGCAGATGATAGATGTACACATCCTTACCCAGTAAACAAAGAGGCTGTTTCCACAACTAGAAACTGTGAGCACTAGTTGGGGACTTTGACCATGTTTCCACGTTTCCCCAGAAAAATTTACCTAAATGCCGCGCTGCCTGAAAATTTTGTCAAACTGCCACGGCATCAAACCCGCTGCCAGTTGTAGCAGGTTTCGTTTGCCACGTGGCACATTTTGTGAGTCCACCAAACTCGCTATTAGTGACAACAACTTTGACGGTCAAAGCAATCAGACTACAACACTGAAGCAGAGACACGTGGCAAGCCCAAAGAAACTCATTTTTTTTTGGGGGGGGGAGGGGAGGGGGTTGCAGCGACCACTATTTGACAACGGTCAAATAATTTTCTGCATTTTGGACACTGACACTGTCAGTTGCAGTGAGTACTATACAACAACCGCTGCAACTGGCAGCGCGTTTATCACTATATATACCCAACCGATTTCCTCCCCTTCCCCACCCTTCATTCTCCACTTTCATTCTATCTCTACAAAAGTTTCTCTCTAAAAATTTCTCTCTCTATCAAGGTTGTCTTTTCTCTCTCTATCAAGGTTGTCTTTTCTCTCAAGGTTAGCTTCTCTCTCTTTTTAGTTATACATTATTAGTATAGGTTAGAATTTGAAACCCTAGGATAGATGGCATGTTTTATTTTGGTTATATGCAGCTCCATGTTAATGTCAATAGATTGAATTGAAGGGAGGGGATGTTGACTGCTAGATTGTCCACCAAAGTTTACTTCCGCATACAGTTTAATAAATGTGGAGTCTCGTTGATTTCAAAATGCATCTGTTATTAATGCGACATCTTCATCCTCAACAATCTCCACAAGAAATCAATTATCTTTACCCGAGGCACATCTAGCAGTCAACCGAGACATAGATTGACCCCGTTGTAATCTTAACTTCTGGTATATTGTCTTCTTCATATCATTATAACTACACTGGGAGCTCATGCGGAACATTTTCACATCTGCTTCAAAAATTCGACCATTAGAACCAAAAAATCTCCTCTTATTGTGGCACAGAATGGCAATTATTGAATCATTTTTGTCACTCATTTTGTAAAAAAAAAAAAAACCCAGGAGAAAGAAATAACACTGACAAAAACAGTGGGATGTTTTGAATCGGGAGAATGAGAGCCTTTTATTTACTCAAAGGAGGGATGTTGCGAATGGGGGAGCGGGGTAGAGGTTTATATAGCTTGAAACCCGCTAGGAGTACTATCGAGTTTATGACGTGTGTCAGGCAGCACAAAACTCATTGTTAGTGGCAGCGAGTTCTTGTCTGACACGTCAGACTCTGACAGCGAGTTTCAAGTTGCTTGCCACGTGTCCCTGTTGTAGAAAGTACTCTGGTTGCTTTGAATCTCAAAGTTGTTGCTACTGACAACGAGTTTGGTGGCCTCAAGAAATGTGCCATGTGGCAAATGAAACCCGCTGCAACTGGCAACAAGTTTGATGTCATGGCAGTTTGGCAAAATTTCCAGGCAATGTGGCATTCAGGTAAATTTTTTGGGGAAACGTAGCAACATGGTCAAAGTCCCCTTATGGTTGCCTTAAAGCGCACCCCCTTAGAAAATCACATATCACAAATATAATATAAAAGTAAAAACTAACCTTGACAAAATTCGGTCAAGAAGCTCCCCACCTTCACACAATCTGACGAGAAAATAAAATAGCACAAAAGGTGTTAATATGTGACGATGCCACATTAGAAGATGCATGCTCCCACAATTCAACTATAACTAAGCATAAAGCATCCTCCATCAAATATTTTGGGCAGAGACTTATAAGCATTTTATCATGTATTACAAAGGTGTGATTGAATGCAGAGAAAAATTCTAACAAGGAAAAGCATGAATAAAAAAGAATCATAAAACTGAGAAACTGGAAATTAATTGCAGAGACTGACAGCAAAGCAATGGGTATAAGAGCAACAATTACTTTCCATAGTTCAATGAGAAAACATGTACAGTGAAAATATAACAAAGATTCAGTTCTCTATAAATCCAACCCCAAATTCTCATTATAGATAATACTGAAAACAAGATAAAAGACATACTCCATAACTATGTACACATTATTGGCATCCTCACAAGCATCATGAAATTTGACGAGATGCTTATGCCCAGATAGAGCTCTTAACAGCTTCACCTCCCTACGAACATCTTCAATCGCTATTGCTGTGGTCATCTGTCAAATCAATCTTATTAAGATGCAGTAAAAAGTTGATTAAACATATCACCAAATTACCAATTAATCAAAAGTTAAGCATCGATTAAATAAATATAGTACATAAGCCATGACTATATGAATTAAATGACGTGGTAATAACTACAGTTATATATATATAGGGAAAACATTTTCTCATGTTGCATGAGAATTCAATTCTCATGTTGTGACCCTTCGATTTGCGTGTAAAGCTTTTTTTTTTTTAATAAATGTGGGGCCCACCACTAGTTGTGTCACAACATGAGAATTGAATTCTCATGCAACATGAGAAAATCAAACCCGATATATATATATATATGGCTTGCAATTTCTCATGTTGCATGAGAAATTCAAGTTTTCCTACAAAGAGAGAAAGGGGTGGGGCCCACCTTAAAGAAAAAAAACAAAAAATAGAAAAGTGATTGGCACGAACAACAAGTGAGAGTGGTAGAAGAAGAGACTTCTCATGCAACATGAGAAGTCTTTTTCCCATATATATATCATAAAGAATTCTTTGGCCCAAATAGCAAGTTTGTTTTAAGACATAGTACCAAATAGGTTTCATAAAGTACAAGACGGACAAACCTGTTTCTTTTGCGAATAAATAAAGGGTTTTATAATTCTCATTTAACATGAGAATTTGAATTTTCCTACACACACTTCGATTTTCGTGCCAACGTGGGTCCTACACATAATTTTTTCTAACATACGGATCCCACATACTTTTTGTCTCTACAACATGAGAATTCAATTCTCATGTTGAATGAGAAATATAAAACCCATAAATAAATATGGTGCCAGAATTAAGTAAAGGTATTCAGTATACGAGTAATTTGCAAATAACAAAACAGCGGCTTTTTGATAATAGTTCGTTTTTTAAAGTTTAACCGAATTAAGTTCTTGGTCAAACTTATTACCAGATTAATGCAGAGAAATATGTCACCTGATATGCCACGTCTAAACGTGGTAGATTACTTGCTGCGTGTAGTGTTGACAAGAGACGTGGCACCTGACATGCCACGTCTAAATGTGATAGTCACACTACCACGTTTAGTGTAACGACAAATATAAACACTTTTCCCATGCCACATGGCGAAGGCATATTAAACGCAGCAGGTAGACTACCACATTTAGACGTGGCATATCAGGTGCCATGTCTCTTATCAGCACTAAACGCGGTAGGTAGACTACCATGTTTAGACGCGGCATGTCAAGTGCCACGTCTCTCTGCATTAGTCTGATAATAAGTTTGACCAAAAGCTTAATCCGGTCAAACCTTTTGAAAAACGAACTGGTACGGTCAAAAACCTCAAAACTGCATGTAAGTACCAACGGACAGTCATACATATGTGTACAGTCAAACACACTACAAACTGTGCTGACATGGCAAGAGACAGAGGACTTGGAAAAAAAGTGTTACTGCTTAGTTGAAGTTCCATAAGTTAAGAAAGAGAAAAGATGATGGGAGATCTAGAGGCTACGCAGGCACAACTAAACATATTCGAAAAGGCAAAAATTGAAAAAATAAGCTGTGGTTTCATTTGACAATAACAATGTCGCATATTATTTAAGGGGGTAAACATGCGAAAATATCAAATAGATGTTTTGATAAATCCAGCAAGGACAATGGTTTCATTCATAACAAGGAAACTAGCAGAATTTTCACAGAGCTTGAACATTACTCTGACAGCTATTACAGACACACACTCATGATTTTCATAAATATATTTTGTTTTCAAGGAAAAATTCACTCGAGTCATTGTCTCGACAATTTTCCTAAGCACCTTGGTTTTAGAACTTATCCCCTTATCTCATTGTGCTATGTTCCATTATTTTTAATGTCCCTTGATAACAGTTTAAGCGTTGACAGAAACTTTTGGAATCAATAAATTTCAGAACACACGGGTTATATGATTTTCAAGACTCCAACCTCGCAGGAAATTTCTTAATTTCTTGCCAGAAAACATTCCAATCAGTCCCTAGTTCGATCACCACTAGGAAAGAAAGGGATAAAAACAATGCATAACTACAGGACAAGCATCATGTCATGCTACAATAGCCCAAGAATCTCATAGATTCCTGGTAATGAATCAACCAGAGACCGACACCGAAAAAAAAATAAAAAAAAATAAACTTGAAATGTCCAAATGCCATCATAAGTGTCCAAAGCAATCGCAATCAACTAGCTCAGACAGACAATACAAATACAAAAAAGAAAGAACGGGAAAAAAAACTATATAAAATACCATTAAAGTTTTTTTTGTTTTTTTTTTTTTCGCAAAATACCAGATTGTGGAAAGAGATTGATGGATAAAATTAGCGGCGAATTGAAGCATTGTACCTTGGCCTTGGAAATGATTTTAACAGCAACAGGATGGTCTTTGAGGTCACCCTTTTTGCCCCTTGCAGAGCACGTATGACCAAAATGCCCTCTCCCCACTTCCTTTCCCAACTCATACTTAGCTCCAAAGTTCTTGCTATACCCAAAGCTCTTATCCAGCGACTGCTCCGCTTCCGCCCCACCCTCCTCCGGGATTGGCCCTTCCTTCGGCTTCGCCTGCCCAAGCCTCTTCGCCAGTGACGCCCTTATATGCTTCGCCGGAGACGGCGGCGGAAAAGGACGCCTGAAAAACCTCCTGGGAGTCGTGGCCCTCGCCGGAGACGGGCTCGGGTTTACTCCGTGAGGGTAAGGGCTCGGCCATGGGCTGGCGTGCGAGGAGGACCGAGCTGGCGTGTTCTTAACCGACGGAAACCCGTTGGAGAAGCCGCCGTCGGAGGGAAGCGGAGAGCGAGGTCCGTCATCGTTGCCGGAGGTGGCAATTATGGTGGTTGTGTTTGGGTCATGTTCATTTTCGTTCTCCGCGGTGGGATTGGTCTTGCCGTAGCACTGTCCCATGGCAACAGTCAAAGTCCGCACATGGGATTCGACCCTTCCACCCGGATCCGATTATTTCCGCCGGCGAAAGACAGAGATCTACTTCCGGGAAAACGATAAAACCAGAGAATTTCAGTCAGGTAGAGTGAGAAAGTTTTAGAGAGAGAGAGAGAGAGAAAGAGAAAGAGAGAACGAGACAGAGACAGAGACAGAGACAGAAACAGAGAAAAGCAAAAACAAGGTCTGTTAAGTGTTTACAAGTAACAAACAAAGCCGAGTGTGACACAAAACAAAACAAAATGGCTAGTGAGTTTGGGAACTATAAGCTGCTTCGCAGTGCAGATCTGCAAATCCCTGACGACGTTCGATTCGTGTCTGTTCGCGTAATCAGGGCCATTGGTGTACCATCGAATACTATCTCTCTATTTAGTTTTGTCTTTTGCTACTTTTTTTTACTTTTTTATTATACATATCTTTTGCCCCCTTTGTTTCCGTTATATTGTAATTTCAGGGGGAACGTGGATTTCTATTCTTTTTGGTGGGCCATGCTCTGCTTAATTGTGACAGGTGGCGAGGGACTAGACGGGGGTTGGTGGAGCGGATGGTAGTGGATAAAAGTGCTTTCGCTAAAGACGATTCGATGGAATCAGAGGTGACGAAGTGGCAGTAATAGAACACACACAGCCTGGTCCGAAGCTTCGAAAGGAAGAGAAGAGGGATTGTATTGTAAGGAGAACACCGGCGGATCAGAAATTTTTTTTTATGTGAAAATTTTAATTTAAGAGTAAAATAATCAAGAGTCAAATAAGATGATACAACAGGGGTTGGGTTGGGTTGGGTTGAGTTGGACCCATGTTAGTTAAAATTCTGATTTAAATTTGTGATTTTGTGATTTTTTTTTTAATTAAAACGATTTTTTCAAAATTCTAAACACTTTTACGATTTTATGATTTCTTTTACGTTAAGATTTTATTTTTTACGATCTTTTATACTTCTTCTGATTTTAGGTAAGATTTCGATTTTAACTATCATGATTCGATCTATGTTTACTTTTTTTTTTTAATCTTTTTAAATATTTTTTTTTTACTTGACCTTAATCATTCTCTCTTTAAAAAAAAAAAATTCTGGAAGTGCAGACACAGGCATAAACGTGCGTGCGCCCCTGATGGGGAAGGGACCTGGTGGCAATGGGTTGTGACTTTTATGATGAGCCATTGCATGTGGTTACTTCTTATTCACTGAGAGATGGATGTGATTAAATTAGGTAGGGATTCAACAGGAATTAATGATAATGAATTCACACCTTCCCCCCTATGTTTTAAGAAGGAATCTTTTCATATATTGCTCGTTCATTAATATTGACCATTCATGAAAAACCATCAATTAGTTGAACTTTTTTTTTAATTCATATTGAGAAGATTGATCTTGCGCATTTAAAAAATAAATAAATAAATAAAAACATTGTCTTTTATAAATAATATAAATGCTTAGATGTTTAACGTCATTTAAATTGTAACTCCTAAAAGAATTAATCGCACTTGTAACTTACAATTGTAGTTAAAAATAACTTACAATTCTTATATTTATATTTCTTTTGGATTAAATATATCTTTTGATTATTCTTTAGTTTTGACTTGCTCAAAGTCAAAGAATCTTGGAAGGAGTTGCACATTTTAATCCGTCTTTATCCTTATAACCGGAATGCCACTGCTTCAATTAAAATTAATATACTAAATTGGCAATTATTTGGTCTATTGTAAGTATATTTTTAAGAGTAAAGTATTTTTTGAGTTTTAAATAAAAATTATGGGACCCATTTTAATCCCTTAAAAAAAAGTCAACTTGTGATCTATCTAAAATTCAAAATAAACTCAGTTAATCGAAATTGTGGTTCCTTTAAAATTCAAAGACGATCTATATTAGTTCTCTTTTTAATTTTCTGAGGGACCATTAGTCGATTTTTTTCTTCTAAAGATTAAATTGGGTCCTGTGATATTTTTTGATGACCCAAAAGATACTTTATTCTTTTTAAATTTAGATAAAAATTTAAATTATAAGAAAAAATTTAAGAGAAAAAATATATAAAAATATAAGATATATGCATAATTAAAATAGGTAAAATTTAGAGAGAGAAAAACGAAAAATTCCATAATTAACTCAAAATAATATAAATTTATAATCAAAAAAATTAACTGAAAAGTTTTTTAAAAAATATACTAAACAATTAATTAAACTAGTCTAAGAAATAAATTTAATTTAATATATAAATGTAAATTACAGCAATAACAAATGTTGATAATAAATATAGTGGGTAGTGTAGATGATGTAGATGTATCTCTTTTCAACAAGGAGGAGTTGTTAGTAGTTAGTTAATAGTCACTCATTTTAATATGACCTCACGCATTGATCTATATTGTTGTCACGTAGCTGATAGGTAAAGTCCTCGAAAAGATTGTTTCTTTAGTCAATGTATATCTAACTAGCACTGAATCAACTGCTTCGCGCATTTTATGCGTCTATTTAATTAAGATGGGAATATAAACAAAATATCTATGTCGACTACAGAAACCTACTCTTCGGTTTTTCTGGTTAAATAAGTTAACTTTTTTAGAGCCTGTGTTGACAATTTTATTTTATTTTTTAAAGTTATTTAAGTTAATGCTAAAAAAAAGGATTTTAAAAATAAATTTACAATTATATAAAAAAGAATTAACTTAAAATTATTTAAAAGTTGTTCATTTCAAAAAAAAAATTGATGCACTTAAAAAAATTATTTCTAAAAACTTTGGGCTTTTTACATTTTTGGGAAAAGTGTTTGTCATTTTAAATGACATAAAGTTATGTCATTTTAAGAGAGAGATTGACACAAGAAATTATTTTTTTATTAAAAATTTAAATTAAAAAAAATGCCATTCACTTTCTCTCCCATGATTTTCATTTCTTGTGTCTATTTTTCTCCTAAAATGACATAACTTATGTCATTTAAAATGACAAACATCAAATCCGACATTATTTTATTGGGTTAATTTTTTTCATTTTACATGAAAAAAAATTCCCATGTTACACACACAATTAAAATATGGGTCCCCTCTTTATTTTTTGTCTTCTCACTTTTTTGTGGATCCTTCTTATGTATTGAGTGTGTAGCGTGAGAAAATTTTCTTATGTAAAATGAAAAAATTAATCCACTTTTTTATTATAAAAAAAACTCTTTTTATTATAAAAACTTTTATAAAAAAAAAATTGGCCTAACTTCTAGTTATAAAAAGAAGAGAAACTAAAATATATATATATATATATATATATATAGGGAAATATTAGTCTCCTTCTACATGAGATAGTTTATCTTATTTTCTCTCACTTCAGTTTTCGCACTTCACTTTTTTCTTTTTTCTTTTTTCTTGTAATGGTGGGACCCACCTAGTTTCTCTCTACAACATAAGATACATATCTTATGTAAAATGAGATTAATAAAACGCATATATATATTCTCAAACAATCACTTAGTATAATTGGTGCTCGAGAATCAATATTTCGTAGACCACTTTCCTTATTGAAATTGTTAAGAGTAAAGTATATTTTGGGTTCTCAACAAAAATTACGGAGCCTATCTTAATCCTTCAGGGAAAAAAGTTGATTTGTAATTTCTCTAAAATTCAAAATAAACCCAATTATTGAAAATTATGGTCCTTCTAAAATTCAAAGAAGACCAACATTAGTCTTCGAAAGAACTAACATTGATCTATTTTGAATTTTAAAGGAACCACGAATGAATTTTTTTCTAAAGGATTTAATTGAGTCCCGTGATATTTATTGATGACCCAAAAGTATTTTATTCTATTGTTAAATAGCGTAGTTCATTTTATAGTAAATATTCTTTTGGGTCCTCAACAAAAAACACAGAACTCATTTTAATCGCTTAGAAAAAAATTACCCATATTAATTCTTCTTAAGAGACTAACGTGGATCTTTTTTTAATTTTAGATGGATCACAATTTTTAAAAACTGAAATTTTAGATGGACCACAAGTCAACTTTTTTTTTTTTTCTAAGAGATTAAAATAAATTTCATGATTTTTGTGGAGGACAAAAAATATTTACTCTTAATCTTATTTTACTACTATCTATTTATGGGGTCGTTTTCGCTATGACCTCTTCTTAGTTTAGTTATACTATTCTTCCCATGGCTATTGTCATTGTTACAAATTCAAGTCATTCTTACGCATTATTAAAAAAATTTAAAACAACGTTACCAAAAAAAATAAAAAAATAAAACACATTATTAATCTTTTAGTTATGAGTGTAACACAAACATCATATACATCACACGACATCTTTAAACTTAATAAATGATGCACTATTTGTTTTGGATCGCTCCCCATATTAATCTTAAACTGACTGGTAGGCTTGTTCTTAAAAACTCATTTCAGGTTTAATACGGTCTGTTTGGTGTGACGTATAAGATCTGATAGTATAAATTTATACTATATGTCAAGACATTTTCAGTTGTTTAGTGTGACACCGTATAGTATATATAAGTTTATACAGCAGAATCCCTTAATACATCAACACGATGTATAACTTAATCCGGACTAAAGGAGAGTGATTAGGCCTGATAAAGGATTAGTGTATTAACATTGTTGACCAGTGCAATTCTCAAAAATTAAAATATTATTTTAATATATTGATTTTTCAATATATTAAATTTTAAAATATTGAATATTTTTATTTTTATAAAAATTATTTTATTTTTTGAACACACTGATCAATAGTTTTTTATAAATATTAATATCATATGATATTTTTTGAAGAATTATATAAATTCTTTATTAAAATATATTTTTATTAAAAATAATTACTTTTATCCTATATAGTATTATACAGTGCATTACTAAATACTAGATGATATTATCTTATACAATATATTATTTTATACAATACCATGTCAAATGCTGGATAGTATTAAAATTCAATCAGACCTTATACTATCAGGCCTTATACCTTATACTATCAGATCTTATACTATCAAGTCTTATCCTATATTATGCAACAAACATATCCTTAATACATGTATTTCATGTCCTCATGAGTAAAGAGCCCTTATATCATGTAGGGGTCACTAAAAATCTTGGATATCCAATGAATCTGACAAAGTTGTTACTCAGACAGATCCTTATAAGAAATAACCACTCATTATTCTTCATCCCTTAGGTTATAACATCTCCATATGAAAGAAGGGTTTATCATCTATCATTTAACATGATCACAAAAATTTTCCTACACTCACAACATTTTGTGGGGCCCGCAGTAAAAAAAAAAACTCTGGCACGCAAAACGAATCTCTATAACATAACACAATCACTTTTCCTACAACATAACTCTTATAAAACCCATGAAAGAAACAATCTCCAAATAACCTTAGTTTGTCTCTCCATATCCGTAAACACACACCTATCTCCATTGAACTCATACATATACTAAGCTCTAGCACACTCAGGCCCCATTCAAGTTTTGGTTCCCTCATATTTTATTTTCATTAGACAGTTATTACATTGATATATTATTCCTCACCCATGTGGGGATATTTTTTCCTTGATTCATATATAGATTACTAGACTAATTGAGTCAAACATATTACAAAGGTGACAAATATCTCCCTACCAAGATTTTAACATAGTTGCATATCCACAACTTGAACTCGAGATTACTAGTTAAGTTGAAATAACCTCGTACTAGTTAGATACACGTGTTTGGTGATTTGATATTCTTAAACTAAACTCTATCTCTTTAATTTCACTAAGTGATGTCAAAAACACAAAATCAATATGTCCACAATTATTAATATGTGCCAACGAGAGTTGATCCAACTGTTCAAACCTTGAGCATACATTAATCGTGGCTTGGATTCGATTCTTTATCTTTTGCTTTTTGATAGAAAATGTGTAATCCTACTATAAATCATCGAGTGATTCGTCTGCCTTTGCACGGAGTGTGTCTCTCCTAATCTAAATTTTTATGTAAAAAGAAAAATATTGATCTATGTATGTGTCAAAGCCTTATAAACCACCTAACAAAGCAATAATGTAAGCAGTTTTTTTTTTTTCACAATTATTACCCAGTTCATTTCCTAAGAGAGCGATCGTCATCATTTTCTTTTCTTTTTCTTTTTTGATACCATCTGAACTTTTTATTATCTTTTATAGAATTTCTAGCATAATTTATTAGATACTAAATTGAGTATATTAGGATAATACTATCTTAACACATCATTAGTTATAATAATTATTAAATAAATATAATATCATGGTACACCCAACTGTATTTTTTTATTAATAATGTGTTAACAGTTGGCTGCACTAAATTTATATAAGAATTTCACATATACAGTCAAATTAATATAATCAACTATCAATATAATATAATACAACATATATATATAGGATGAGAACGGAAAAGTAAATTGGTCAAACTAAACAAATTGAGATGGACATTACTTCATACTATAATACCAAAAAATAAGTTATTAAAAGAAACTAAATTTTAATTTTTAATTATTGAAAAAATTAAATATTATTCATATTTTACTCTACAAAAGAATTTATAAATTACTTATTACTTAATTTGATTTTTAAAATTTTTAATTCATTACAAACAATACAAAATTTGAATATTCATTGATATTGTATTGAATAATTTAAACTATTGAATTTTTGACTTTTGATTTTTTTAAAACAAAACAATTGTTAATATTATATATATGGGTTTTATTAGTCTCCTTTCGAGTAAATATTTGGTGCTACTGTTGCACCAAGATTCAGTGCATCCCACCAATGGGAGTATTACACATCATAGGAGAGAGAAAAAATTATAGAAAAGAAAACTTTAACTAATATGTAATATTTTTATTAGTGGGATGTACTGAATCTTTGGTGCAACAGTAGTACCAAAGATTTATTCTCTCCTTTCACATAAGATAGTTATATTATGTTGTAGAGAAAAAAATAAGTGGATCCTACCAAGAAACAAGAAAAAAAAGGTGAGATGCGAAAATCGAAGTCACAAAACATGAAAGAAGATATTTTATACGAAAGGAGAGTAATATTTTTCGATATATATATATAAAAAAGAAACTTTCGTAACAGTCCATTAAAGAGAAAGAGATAGTCTGGTAGTCTTGAACTATTCCACCTTCTCATGAATTCAACCGCTAACTAATTAACTTGATATAAAAGCCTTAATTAAAGGCAGATCAGCCGATTCAATTTCAATAAATAAAAGGAAAGTTGGAAGTTAGTCCAGCGTAATACATCTATGTTGAATAGGATTTGTTTCTCTTAAAATTAACCAATTATAGCTACAATTAATCGATTATTGTATAAAAATAAAAATAAAAATCAACCGATACATTTTAACACCTTCATTATTTATTGGGAAAAGTTCAAAAATTCCTTACCCTTTTTTTTTAATCATTTGTCCCCTTATGATTTTTTTCATCCAAAAAATCCTTAATATTATTAGAAACTTAATTAATTTGTCTATTTTACCCATCTTAGAAGGAAAAAAAATTAAGGACAAAAATAAAAAATAAAATCAAATATGTTGAAAATTAGAACACTTACATTAAAGAATAAAAGGAAAAAAAATTTAAAAAAAAGGAAAAAAGACAAAATATATTTAAAAAAAAAATCAAGAACAAAAAATGGAAGAAAAAATAATACCAAATATGTTGAAAACTAGTAAGATAAAAAACTAAAAGTAAAAAATAAATGAAAATAGTCTAAATAAAAAAAATAGAATGACAAAAAATAAATAAAAGAAAAAAAATAAGATTATATATGTTTAAATAATAAAAAAACAACAACAAACTAAGCACATAAAAATAAAAGAAAAAATATGACCAGATATGTTGGAAACTTACAAAATTAATTTTTTTTTTCTATTTCTTGTTTTTCTTTTTTTTTTCTTATTTCTTTCAACAGTGTTAAAAAAGAAAAATTAAAAAAATAGAAGAAAAAAAGAACAAATGTATCTGATTAAAAAAAAAATTGAGGACTAAAAAATAGAAGAAAAAATAAAGCTAAATATGTTACAAATTTATAATATTGATTTTGTTTCTTCTATTTCGTTTTTGCCTTTTTTTCTCTTTATTTTTTGTCATCAGTCTATTCTTTACCCTTTAAGAAGAGTAAAATAAGAAAATTAATTAGGTCTATAACGGTAATAAGGATGGATTTGGATAAAAAAAATCATAAAGGGTAACTGATTCAAAACAAAAGTATATGGAATTTTTTGAACTTTTCCCTAATTTGTTATATATGTAAATGTACATATATTTCATTATAATTTTAACTTTTAATTTTTCAATGAACAATTATAACTCTGTATTTATCTTATTAATTGCAATCCTTATTTCGAAATAGCCGATTTCAAACAAAATAAAATAAATAAAACTATAATAAAGTGGGAATGTGGGTACGTAAATCATAGACATTGAATTAAATATCTGATGCACTGCCACTTATACATACTATCTCAGTATCACTATTCATACACTCAATTTATATTGTAAATGATCTAAAAATGAGTCCTGAATCTTTTGACTGTCTTAATTGCTCGGAATTGAGTTTTGTTTGATATGATATTGGAGCTACTGCTCAGTAATTTTGCCCATAGTTATGCTGAGAGATCAGTGATATTGCTTGTCGCTTGTTTAGGTATGGCCAGGATTGACTACTTGGTGTAACCTCTTAAGTTCATTTTGCAATGCACTGTTGACAGATTTCTCTTCATGAATTAAAGATATATTTCTGTTTTTGTAAAATTAAAATTGTTGGTCATTGAAAATAAGTGAAAACAGAAAATGTTAATACTGCAAGTTAGTGCAGTCCACAGGGAGGTGAGTTCAAAAATAATTGACCATATAATTTCGGGCCTAAAATTTTGTGCAAATATATTTAGACAGCCCAATTATAATTTAGCATCCAGCCCAATCATAGCCCAGAATCTACCTCTGCCCGACTTGATAGTTTATGATGCACACCCATTACTGTTCTGCCCAATTCTGATTTCTGATTCTACAAACAATATTTTTTTTTTAAAGTCTTAAATTCAAGATAGTATAGATATCTTAATTGACACAGGTAAAAGGTAACAACAGTATTTCACAGAATTTAGTATCCAATCACCCAAAATTTATACAAGATCTTCATTTTAGGTTTTTCATCAGAATAAATAGAAAAGATGTTATGTCGTAAAAGAAGATTGAAGCTAAAGCGGAATCATCTATATATATATAACATGCTTTAGTTTTCAGCCAAAGTTCATGGATCGATAAAGAATTATTGCATTTCAACACAAGTTATGATTCACACTGACACTCATCATTAATTTGAGGTTTGACCTAATTTTTTGAGTGAAATTAAAGAAAATATTTAACATATAAATTATTTTATTATGATATATATTATTTTCTTACAAACTTACACTTGTATCATATGTATATATGTATACAAGTGATATATGAAAGCATAACAACTATATTAGTTTTTAATAAGAAATAAAAGTATGATTAAAGAAAGTAAATGAACTCTACATAAATTGAGATTTTAATTGATTAGTTAAGATGAAGCATGTTACACAAAAGATTGCGAGGGAACAGTGATGGCTAAAGGTACAAAAAGATTTATTATCCTTAGTAATTCTGTCCGATTCGATTGGAATAATCGAATAATTAATTAACTAGTGAAAAAAAATTTAAAAATAAAGACTATATAAAAGAACTTTTACGTCATATCTGCTGGGGTCATATAATTTTTTATATTGTACCGATAAGATGAGACGGCCTGGATTAAGTCAACTTCTTCTGTTTGTATGTTTTGTAAAACAACGCATCAAAAAGGTTCCAAAAGGTTATAAGAGTACAAATAACTTTGACATCTCGTAAGCTATTTCAACTTGTATGCCGCCCAATATATATTCAATTCAATACCTTAGAGCTCACACTTTTCATTCGTTAAGAAGTTTTATTCTAGCTAGTTGTAGTTGGTGTGGTTAGTTAAACTGTTACTCACGTACACGTACACCTCCACCAAATATCTTTATTCTCATCCCCCAAAGAAAACGCCCTTAGTGGAGGGTTTGAACTTTGAAGAAGCTCGTAATGGAGTAGCTTAAAAGTAACTCCTAGCCAATATAGAATATATGCATGGAATGGGTAATGTATGTTATTTTTTGCTTCAGAGGCAACCACATGATAATGACTTGAACAGTATAAATGATGGTGGGTGTTTCAGGAATGATGACCATAATTAATCATCGGTACATATATATTCAATCATCAATCATTCGAAGCAATGTATGCAAAAGCAACTTCTAAGCAATAACTGATTATATGTAAGTTACAATAGAAAGGAGTGTTTTATAGAAGCAGGGGTGGCTCGGAACTATAGTGATGGTCAAGAACCACAGGGCAGGGTGCCGAGTGTACATAGAGAAAACAGATTGTACCCTTTGATTACGTTTTACGTTTCCCCGCCAAGATTCTAGATTGGTTTCCCAAGGCCAGATAGTACTGATTCATTGAATTGAAGATATACAATTTTTTTTACAAATCTATATTCATAAAATATATTTTAAATTATAATGTCTAAATTTTAACTCAAATAGTTGCATTTTAATTTTCCTAAGATATTTAATTAAACTTGGGGAAAGTAGAGGTAGACCGAAACTTACTTGGGAAAAGGTAATAAAATAAAATTTAATGGAGTGAGATATAGATTGGCAAATGGTATATCTTAGAACGGAATGGAGAAAATTAATGATGATCTTTTTTTAGTTTTTTTCCCCTTCATTTCTCTTTCTTTTTTACTTATATATATATTTACTATTCTATTTTTTTTTTATTTTTTTTACTTTTATTTTTATTTTTTCAACTTTTTTTGTATCTTTTATTTGGATTTATCTATCTCCGACCCCAATTAATTTGAGATAAAAGTGTTGTTAATGTTGATGTTGATTTAATTAACTTGGATCCTAAATAAAAACAGATGGCATTGCAGTAATAACTAGTACAAGATCTAACATCTAACAACAACAACAAACTAATGTCTGCCATTAGAAAATTTATAAAATTAATATAATAATAAAACTCTAATCGAGATAAAAACGAAGTCCCAACTCTTATTTTAGTACATAGAAGTTCCAAATTTGTTGTGTTTAGAAGATAATGTTGAGTTCACTTCTGTGACGTTAGGATTAAAGAACTCATATAAAGAAATTAGTTTTTTTGACTCCATCGGTATAAGCAAAGCAAACAAGATATATGGTTATACTTACACCTTGTAGCATGATATACTAGCAAACAATACATGTGATGTGTAAGGTTGGGGACCAAAGAAACGCCAGGGCTAGAAAACATGCACGCGGAGATGGCATAGTAACGACAGGACAGGAAAGTGCATTTGCATGATGTGTTCATCATGCATGCATGGACATGTTCTCATGCCACCACCATCTTTCTACAATGGATATTTAATTGAGTCTGCCCCCCATCCAATTGGGCCACCATGGAAAATATAATACAATTCCACTTGATTGAAGTAAACTTTGTAGAATTCATTCTTTAACCAAAGCAGCAATTAAAGTTTTTCAGCTTCCATCAAGGAAGGAACAAAACTACATGTACCCACGTGGGACTTCAGAAGCCAATACCAAAAACAGCGTTACTTTTTAGCTGTTAAAAAATCCATTATAATGTTGAAAATTTTCTATTTTACTTGTTCAATAATCTAAGAAAGTTTCCCCTATATGATGAAGCATGGAAAACGGCGTGATTAGTTCTTCCTAAATTTCTGTTCAGCTTTTTATTGGCACCCTGTTATTCCTCTGTTAGAAGGTTGAGTATCTTTCTTGATGTGAGGTGAAAGATACATCAGACATTTTATTTTCCTTTATAAATCTGTACTCCATATAGATGGACGAATCAAAATGCGGCAACGACGTGCAATGAATTATTCCATTATAAATTTTCACATAACATTATTATGTTTAAAATAAAATAAAAAAGACTTTAAACAGAAATACAAATTTTGATAAGACTATTATTTAAATTCTTTGTTTTTATTTATTTATTTATTTACATCATCTTACTTATAACTAAGTTAGGTGAAAGCATCATGTCTGAAATCAACGACTTGCAAAAATGTCAAAACTGTATAAAACTACCGTAAACTCTTCCAGTTAAGGGTCACTCTCAAATAGACTTGTGTTTCTGTTGATCATTTTGCTCCGTCTCTGTATCAAGTCACGAGGCTACCTAGAGTTTTTCCCACTAACCCGACCTTTTCTTACTCTCTACAAAGTAACACCAACATAATAATACTAACAAACAAAAACAACAGCAACTTGTCTCCATCGACCTTAACCAAACCCAACTCGATTATCAAATTGCCTTTAAAAGTATTCCCTTTTAGTTTCAGTTTTACTGCCCCATTTTAATACTATTTCTCTTTCTCACATCACACACACACACACACACACACACACATTCAGATCCTTTTAACACCAACCCATTATTGCTTCTTCATTAATTAAGACAATGACTCGGCTATTCCGATCCAAATCTTGCGGACTGGTCGAGTTCAACCCTTCTCCGCCAAGTCCATTTTTTCACAATGTGAAAGATGAGGACGAAGAAGAAGAAGATAGTGACGACTATGAAGATGATTCAAGCAACCCCGTTTCAACGCCGTTCATCAATCCAGTGTCAAAAGCAGGTGGTCGTGGCTTCCAATCACAAAATCAGCACCAGTTTGCCATATTGGATATTCTGGTGGCTGCGCTCAAGAAGTCATTGGTTAGTTGCAGTGTGGAGAGGGAGGATGTTTCTTCTTCCTTGGATATTAGCTGGCCAACGGAGGTTCGCCATGTCTCTCATGTTACCTTTGATAGGTTCCATGGCTTTCTTGGTTTGCCCACTGAGCTAGAGCCCGAGGTTCCAAGGAGGGTGCCTAGTGCCAGGTGAACTCTTTATTCTTTTCTTCCTTTCTTCTTTTTAACTAATCTTAGCTGTTACTTAATAACAGATAACAGAACATCAAATTGGGTAATGGACCTAAACACTAAATGTTCAACTTTGTTGAGATTTCGTTCTGATCAGATAGAGTGTTAACTTGTGATTTCTTAGAATTAGATACATTTGTCTTTTCGGTGTATCAGTAAGATTGTAATGAACTAGGCAACAGAGTCGATCTGAATTTGATCGATTTTGAAGAAAAAATCATTGGATTCAATCCATTCGGTTTGATTATTTATTCGTCTATTCAGTTTGAATTTTTTTTAAAATTCAATTCAATTTTATTCAGTTTGAATTGGATTAGTCTCCAGTTTTTCTAAAATCCTAAAATTTAATAACTTGTTATATCAAAATAAAACCATAAACTCATAAATAATTAAAATAGATTAATAGACAATAAAAAATAAAACAAGATAATTTGCTATCAATAACACTCAAATTATGAATCACCATATTTCGAAAATAATAAATACATAATACATTGGATCGGTTTTTATTGACCAAACCGAAAATTGATCAAATTCAATTAAAATATGCAGTTTTTTTTTTCGGTTTTTGAATTTTTGATTTTCGGTTAATTCGATTATCAGTTTTTCGATTCGGTCAATGCGATTTGAATCTGTTTGGATTAATTGATGAAGATCCTGCTAACCAAATGGCCTCAATTTGGAATGCATCTTCAGATGCAGAATTGTTTGCCATTTTTGCATCCAACAGGATGTTCTGAACGGAGAAGATTTTGGGTTTTGTTTGAGGTGGTTCAGTGTAAGTTTTAAGTTCCCAACCCACTTTTAAACTTCGGTCAGATTTTGGCTTTATCACTTGGCTGGCATCAGTTCAAAGTTCAAATCTTGAATTGATTTTTAATTAAAAAAAATTGCTTGATAGCTGTGAATCCATCAAAGGTTTCCTTTGGTTTTGATTGCACATCGGAAGTTTAAAATTTTAATGTTGGTTAGGCTGAATGCGAAAGGAATATGGTCCCATTTATGTTTGATAAATCAATCGGCTTATATCTCTCACTCAAATACTCTGATCACTTAAAACTGAGGTGAAAAAAAACCGTTGTCTCTGGATTTGTGGGCTTGCGGCTACAAACTGAATACAACTTAGAAAGGCTCTTTGATTGATTTTGTGGTTGTTGGTTGTGAATTTCTTACTTGCCTCTTCGCTGCTTACTGATAAGGAAATTCAATTGCTGTGGGCGAGAGATTTTTAATAGTTTATATTATTTTCTAACACACCTTCTCGTACAAGAGCTCTTTGGAGTTCAAGCTTATCTTGTTGATTTAATTCCATTAGAATGTGAGGGCTGTGAGGATTAGGGATGTGCAAAATAACCAAAAAAACTGAACCGAACCATGAACTGAACCGAACCTTCCTTAAAATAGTCGGTTTTTAAAAATCAGTTTATGAACCGAACCGGTTTTTAAAATCAGTTTAAGAACTGAACCACTTCGAACCGAACCGTTTCCAAACCGATTCCGAACCGAACCAAACCATTTTCAAACCGAACCAAATTGATTTTTATAACTTTATTTTTTAATTTTTCTTTTCTTTTCAAAAAAAGGGTCGACCCGAACCGTTTCCAACCGAACCGAACTACTTTCGAACTGAACTAGTTTTGAACCGAACCAAACCACTTCCGAACCGAACCATTTAAATCAATTCGGTTCAGTTTTTCAAAAAATTCGATTCGGTTCGACTCATGCACATCCCTAGTGAGCATTGAACTTGTGACCTCGTGGTCATTGAATACAATATGGAAAAAACCAATTCAAATCAAAAGCTAAAATTGTTAAGTGGTGACCTTATTAATGGTTTATATTATTCTCTTATACTCTTACTCTATTTTTCTTTTAAATCCATCTTTGACTTGAGTTTTATCATCATGCAGTGCAAAGGTATTTGGAGTTTCGGCAAAGTCAATGCAGTGCTCTTACGATGAAAGGGGGAACAGTGTCCCAACGATTCTGCTGATGATGCAAAAGCGATTGTATTCAGAGGGAGGCCTTAAGGTATGTTCTGTTTGTGTCGAATTAGTTTTTAAAAGCATTTAATTGGCTTTATTTATGGCAATTGCTACGGTACTTACCGTATACCGGTACATTGACTTAATTATGAAACCCCTATTGGTTGTTTGGCGTTATTATAAATGTGTATGAATTCATTAAATATAACCGATCACCAATGAAATTTATTTGACAACCTACCTTGAGTACTGAATAAATCCCCTTTACTTTTACATTATTTTGAGGTCTAATTTCATGCTTGCCATGCCTGTAGGCAGAAGGAATATTTCGAATAAATGCTGATAACAGCCAAGAAGAGTTGGTTCGTAATCAGTTAAACAGAGGTCTAGTGCCACGTGGAATCGACGTTCATTGTTTATCTGGTTTGATGAAGGTACATATTAAAATGCATTATTAAGGGGTTCTTTCTTATAAACAACTCAGTGCCTGCATGGAATAAATATTTTAGTGTTATGATGTTGACAATTTTCCTAAACTGTTAACGAGGTACGTTTTTCATGGCTTGCAGGCTTGGTTTAGAGAGCTTCCAACTGGGGTACTTGATTCTCTCACCCCAGAACAGGTGATGCACTGCAATTCAGAAGAGGATTGTACTAATCTTGTCAAGCTACTTCCTTCAACAGAAGCTGCACTGCTTGACTGGGCAATCAATTTGATGGCAGACGTTGTTGAAAATGAACAGTTCAACAAGATGAATGCACGCAATATTGCTATGGTTTTTGCGCCCAACATGACACAGGTTAGTTACATTATAATCAAAGATGTATGGTTTTGTTCCTTCTGTTGTTTCTGCTTTATAGTTAGGCTCATTATTTAGTTGAACAACCTAATATCATATAATATTTTCAATTTATTCATTGGTTCTCTTATGTTTGAACCATTTTTCCATCATTTTAAAGAAACAATGAAAAAATAGTTGTTTTCAGAAATATGTTATTGATAGAATTAGCAATTGAAATTTAGAGTATTCAATATACTTGTTAAGATATATAAAATCATTAATGTAGCCTCACACAATAGTTTAAGCTTTTGGGTTGAATTGGTTCTTAACATGGTATCAGAGCCTCGGTGTACCGGGTTCGATCCTCACCGCCTCCCACTTTCTTTCAAGTGGAATTTCTTTCTTCGCACATGTAGGTGGACTTGTGCATTGTCCACTTTTCAAGCCCAGTGAGCTCTCGTGTGAGGATGCGCGTTGAGATATATAAAATCATTAATGTAGTCTCACCTAATAACTTAAGCTTTTGGGTTGAATTGGTTCTTAATAATACTAATATTAATGGGCATGGTATAATGATGAACAATGACCGGCATTGTATGTACATGTTATTTATGGTAAGAGCATGTTTAATTTAAATGCTTGTTTTCCTGTGCTATGCAGATGGCCGACCCTTTGACTGCATTGATTCATGCAGTGCAAGTCATGAACTTCCTTAAGACATTGGTTCTGAAGACCCTTCGAGAGAGACATGAATCAATTGCCAAGGCGACAGAGTTTTCATCTCCCTCCTGCAAAGGCGATTCACATCCTTTTAAAATTATAAGTGAGGGATGTTGCGAGCAAACAGAGGATACTTGTGCCACAGTCAAGAGTAAGTTATGGAGGACTTGTTCTACCTTGGGAAGAATAGAATGGTGTATTGAGGAGAAACTTTGGAGCTCTGAGGAGAAGGGAAATGGAAGCCTGGAATTTGAATCTGTTTCAGGTGGTAGCTCACCTTCTAGTTCTAGATATGAGAGTAATCATGCTTTAGAAAATAGATATGACAGCGAACATTGGCTGAGATTGAGAAAAGGAGTGCGCAGGCTATGCAGGCACCCTGTATTTCAATTCAGCAGGCCAACTAAGAAGCCTGCTGGTCTTGGCATTATAAATACTAGGTAAGCAAGTGGAGAGGCTTGGACCTAAAATAACTACTCCATGCTCTGATTTTATGGCTTGGCTTGTGTGATTGAGATTGACATGTATACATGTTTGCCTGAGATTGTATGTAGCACAGCTTCACTTGTAACTGTTGCTTCATATCTTAGAAGAATGCAAGTTCATGAGATCTCGTGTGTTGAATATCATAGATACAAGAGGAAATGATAGTAATCCTTGTTGTATTAAACTACACAACATTGGTGCTATTATATAGCAAACCAATTGAAGAATACAGAGAGACACACTCAATATGGGACTTCTACACTATTAACACTAACACTCTTAACACTCCCCCTCAAGCTGTAGCATATAGATCATATGCTACAAGCTTGATACATAAATAATACTCCCATTAGGAACCAAAAACAACAATGCTACATCAACGAAATGAAATGACTAAGTACAACAAATCAACTGGAATGACCATCAGTCTGAAGAGCTGATAAAGAGACAGTGCTGGAATGGACATCAGAGCATGGATGGTGCCGGAATTATCATCGGCAAAGACAACTGAGCTGACCAGGACATCAACATCAAGATCCCTCTCAGACATTTCATTTAACAGTTGGTGAGCAGCCGTGGTTTCCCCTTGACTACGCTACAAGCTTATTACAAGAAAGACCAAGTAACATAACATCAAAATAAATCTCCTAAATGAGAAACCAAAAATCAACAATGTGCTAAAAATGGCGTCGAAATGAACATCAACATGGAAGATGCCGAAATGATCATCGGCAAAGACAATTGTGCTGGAATGACCATCAGCAACATGGACGGTGCTCCCCCTCAAGAGGAACTTCTAAACAGTGCCGAAATTATCATGGGCAAAGGCCTAACTACTTTCATACCAGGAAATCCAAGATGTGCCAAATCGTTCTCTATCGAATCGTAGTCTAGAGCCAAATGAAAGTCCACTTGACTTGAGCAATAATAAGTCCATTTCCCACGGTCAAGCCTAGTAGAGCTCCTAGTCCGACAAGACTAGCAAACATGCTACCGTTAACCATGCTACCAGGCCTAGCTACCACAGAGAGGAAGGGAAAAAGAGACAATTGTGCTGGAATGACCATCAGCAACATGGACAATGCTCCCCCTCAAGAGGAACTTCGGTGTCGGAATTAACATCAGCGGAGACAATGTCAGAACTTCGGTGCTCTGATACCATGTAAAGAACCTTGGGATACACCACCCCAAAAGCTAGCTCAAAGGGTGGGAGTGCTCAAGGCCTTATAAACTCCACATTAGTTGCTCTTCAACCAATGTGGGACTATATATCTCAACACGCCCCCTCACGCAAGAACCCTCTTGGCTTGAAGCGTGGATTATGCAACAGGCCCAATCTTTGGTTTACCTTTTTTGTGCTTCCACTTTAAAGTGGGGGCGGTGAGGATCGAACCTCAAGCTCTGATACTATGTTGAATATCATAGATACAAGAGGAAATGATAGTAATCCTTGTTGTATTAAACTACACAACATTGGTGCTATTATATAGCAAACCAATTGAAGAATACAGAGAGATACACTCAATGTGGGACTTCTACACTATTAACACTAACACTCTTAACATCGTGCAATGCAAATGACTCCCCCATGATTCAATTGTTGAATCAAAAGCTTTTTACTAAGCAAGAAGTTACAACTATTAGTCCAAGTACACTTTTGTTTTCTTATAGCCCAAAATCTATATCAATATCAATATCAATATCAATATCATACTAGTTGGCTGGGTTTGAAGGACTTTGATGAACACACGCGGTGCATTGGCAGGTTTGGCTGTAAAGCATGGTAAAACCACCTAATTAATGTAACTTTAAAAATCAATTGCTTAATGAAGGCATTTAAAATTATTTCCCGAAATAATGTAATAGTTATGAAAGGGAGTGCAACTAGTTATGCAAAAAGGAGATACGCAACTGCCATATTTGCGCCACAGGTAAGTTGTGTTTACTCTCGGTGCGCAACCACGATTAAATGACTTATTTGACTACTATAGCTAATTTACTTCTTCTTTTGTAGTGATATGGGTATAAAAATATTTAAAAAGTTAATCTGATCAATAGATTTGGGCCTTACAAAGTAGAAGTTACATTTCGGAGGAAAAAAGTGTGGAATTATATTGGGAGATTATAAAATTACGATTTTTTTAACAACTTTGTATTTTGTCATTGTTGCGATATATAGTCTCACATTAGTTGTATGTGCAACTAATGTGGAGTTTATAAAGTCTTGAGCACTCTCACCCTTTGAGCTAGCTATTGGGGTGGTGTATCCCAAGTTCTTTACATGGTATCAGAGCCTCGCCGCCTCCCACTTTCTCTCGTGGACGTTTCTTAGCAAAGCGTACAGTCATTTTCCAAAACTAACCTCGAAATTATTGACTTCTCCTTTCTCTCCTTTACTGTCTCTTAACCCCAAATTGCTCTTTCAAGTACATCTTTAGTCACAAAACTTCACATACTTATAAAATCAATCAACCAAGACATGAAAAATTGAAAGAAAAAAAAAACACATAAATCTATCAGCTTAAACTATATGTATATGAGAGTTAGAGATGGTGTAAGGGGATCCCTCTTCGTTAGCCTTTCTTCCAAGAGGCTCAAGAGGAAGCACATGCAATGCAAATATTGCATATTCAGATTTAAATAATTTGAGGAAAACAAATGATTTTTATTATTTTTTCTATGTGAATGTTATTAAAAGAGAAAGTGAACCTGCCAAACAGAGCAACCTGCGTAATGGAGCCAATCCACGAAACGAAAAGCCTCGTCTCCGATATCGCCAATCCCATAATTAGGGCCTCGAAATGATGTCAGATGGAGTAGAATACCGGCTCTTCTGATAAGGTGAGGTTGGGGCTTGGGAAACCAATCACCCTAATGTGTTGGTAAATCTTCACCCACGCGGAGTTTAGTTAACGAATAGGAAGTAGAAGCAGAAGCAGAAGCAGCACTGAAAGAAAGAGTTGCTTTGAGTTTGAAGAGAGCATTGAGAGTGGGCGATGAAGTCCAATGTTGTTCCTTATTTTGTGGGGAAAACACTGAGATGCTCACAGAAAGAAGAACAGGGACGAAGAAATGAGGAATAATTTTGTCCGAAAAAATTGATAAATTTTCCCACCCATAGGATTTGTAAAACAGATCGATTTGTCGTTTGAAATGATATAACTTATGTCATTTTAGGAGAAAAATAAATGCAAAAAATAAAAATCACGAGAGAGAAAGTTATTGGTTTTTTTAATTTAAATTTTGAATCAAAAAAATTATTCTGTATCTATCTCTCTTAAAATGACATAACTTTGTGTTATTTACAATAACAAATACTTTTGCCTTAAAATACCATACGTTATGCATACCAAAAAAAAAAAAAATACCATATGTTATATGGTATCTTCGGTGGGATTGTCATGTCTAATTTAAAATTTTGAGATTATAATTTTTTCATAAATTTTTTCCCTCTCCCTTATACCAAATGTGAGAGAATAACATTCCCAATCCCACTTTCTTAGGAATCCAAAATATCCCTACCTACCAAACACCCCCGAGAACCTTCTAATAGAAAATGCATGTTTTCATTTACATTTTAACATCATTAATATGTTTTCAATTATGATTTTTTTATAGAAAAATCACACGTATAGAATAAACGAAAATAAATTATAAAATGTAAAAGATAAAATAGAAATACACAACATTTTAAGATAGAAAATCCCCTCAATGTTAGAATTAAGAGTAGATACTCTTTTTGGTCCTCAACAAATTTTACGATGCCCGCTTTAGTCCCTAGCAAATAAAAAGACCCATCGTGATCCTATAAAATTCAAAATGGACCCATTTTAGTCTTTTTAGGGACTAATATGGATCTTTTTTGAATTTGTGAGGGACCACGATTTCAATTAAATAGATTCATTTTGAATTTCTTAGGGACCACGATGGACCTTTTTATTTGCTAGGGACTAAAACGGGTATCGTAAAATTTGATGAGGAACAAAAAGGATATTTACTCTAGAATTAAAAATCATGGGAACAAATATAAGAAAGAGTAAATATCATTTTTGGTCCTCAGCAAATTTCACGATACCCACTTTAGTCCCTAGCAATTAAAAAGGCCTTTCGTGGTCCGTAAGAAATTTAAAATGGACCCATATTAATCCTTTTAGGGACTAATATGGCTCTTTTTTAAATTTGCGAGAGACCATAATTTCAACTAAATGAGCTCATTTTGAATTTTTGAGGAATCACTATGGGCCTTTTTATTTGCTAGGGACTAAAACAGGTAACTGAAGACCAAAAATGATATTTACTCTATAAGAAAAGCATTCACTATGAAAATGAAATTGAAAAGGATATTTCTCTCTCTTATAAAATTGAGAGTTTTACTCACAATTCCTCACCCAATAGAAGACTGGATTACAGATAGTCTCTCTTTAATAGAATCTATCTCAATGAGGATTACTTGCTTTCTTGCTTGGTGTTTCAAACCTTCTCTTTATTCCCTGTTTACAGATGGCAGGAGGATTCTCTTCTATACTCTAGAATCTTCTCCATTTAATTAGGAGGATTTCAAAGCAACCTATATATTTTTCGTGAACTCTTTTCACTTTTCCCATACTAGAAACAAAAATAATAATAACCTTTATTTAATTAAAGAGAAATAACTCCTACCAATCTCTTCCTCTTCTACTTAATTAGTAGGGGTGTTCATCAACCGATCCAAACCGATTCAAACCGCGGTAACCGAACCGAAAAACCGAAAACCGAATGAACCGAAAACCGAAAAAGCGAAAACCGAAAAAAACCGCAAATTTTAATTGGATTGGATCGGTTTTTGGATGGGTTGATGAAAACCAATCCAATCCAAACCGATCCAATATATTAATTCTCATCTAACTACTTGGGTCTTTCTCTAATCATAGCCTAAACATTTCTAAACCCAAGACCTATTAACCCATCAACTAAACCTAAGAAAAAATTTAATCTCATCTCATAACAAAATTTTATCTTTGTAGAGCTTCATATCTCATTGCCCCAAAAAAAAACTATATTATAGTTTACTAATGCTTTTGTATTTCAAAAAAAAAAAATTTACAAAGCAAATATATACAAAAGATATTATTTGTACAATAATCATGAAATAAATTTTAGGATTTTCAAAAAATCGAAAACCGATCCAATCCAAACCGAAAAAAATTGGATCGGATCGGATCGGATTTGAAAAAAAAATCCAAACCGAATGGATGATTATATGATCAAACCGAAGGAATTGGATCGGATGATTTCTGCTTCCAAAACCGATCCAATCCAGACCGCGAACACCCCTATTAATTAGAGTGAATTACCACACCAGCTCCTTTCAAGCTATCTTTGAACTTTTTTGTCGGATCAACCTTGGTCATCACGTCGGACCAATTCAATTTAATGTAATTTTTTCTTTTCTTTTTTTTGTGAATTTTTTATGTGATCTTTGTTAACCTAAAAATATTTCTCGTATATCACATCTCAAATCGAATGGTAAAGAATGCTGATATACTTTGAGCAAGATTGATAGATTGAATTTTTTGAAAGTATATTTCACTTTGATTGTCACATTTCCACACATACTTTTCTTTCTTGTGACCTAATTGAGCAAAAAAAATAAAAAATCATTCACATGCTTTTATTGTTGCGATGTACTAGACCTCACTGGCAGGTAGGGCAACATATTTTTGGAGCTTAGACTGCCAATATACAACTCCCCCTACAAAAGTATTTTTAGTATACTTCCAACGGGGCAGGTTATATTTACAAACTTTCTTGTTTACAAACTCTTACAAACTACACTATCTTCTCTCGGGAGAACACTACTTACACTATCTTCTCCCGGGAGAACATAGTGCAATTTGTAAAAGATTGAAAAAAAAAGTTTGTAAACAGATCCTTCCCCTACTTTCAACATCAATTTAAGTATCCAAACACCAATTTTGGACGAGATCCGAGTATACTTCCAACTCATATTTTTCTTTACCAAAACACAAACACTTTTAAATTGTACCTTAGAGACATCTAAGTATTTATTTAATAATGACCTAATATTTCATTCTAAGTTTGACAGAAATCGACTTACAAGGTGGACAACGTGAGTATTGTTGTGCAAATTAATGCATAAATAGGATTACAAATGATATTTCTCTCTTATATAAAACTTAGAGTTTTACTCCCCATTCCTTACCCAATAGAAGAATGAAATAAAAATAGTCTCCCTCTCAAATGCTTAAGAATTACTTACTCTTTTACTTGGTGCTTTAAGCCTTCTCTTCACCTCCAATTTATAAATGCCATGGAGAGCTCCCTTCTATGCTTTAAATGTTTCTCTATTTAATAAAGAGGATTTTAATATAACCTTTTAATTTTTCATAATTTTTTTTCATTTTTTCCTATACGTAAGAATTTAAGAAGACACTAATTTTTTATAGTCTAATGATATATTTAATTAAAGAGAAATAATTCAAACATTTTCCTATCTTAACTTATCATGAGGAAATACAAACAGAGAATCCAAAAAATGATACTGTAGAAATGTTATATGGGTTTAATAATTCTGCTTTTATTGCATAATTTTTTTTTATTTGCTATACTCACATAAAAGTTGGTTGATTTCTATAATAATTCAGCTTTTATTTCACTAATTTTTTTTTCTCTTTCCTTTAAAATAAGACTCACTCACTTTTACGTGAGTGTAGTAGAAAAAAAATTTCTATAATAAAAGACAAAATGTTAAACTTTTTTTATTTAAAAAAATGACTATTGAATAGCACATGTCAAAACAAGAGTACTGCTTTCACAAAAAAAAAAAAAAAAATTGGAGTTAACTCAACATCTCAACCCTAATTATTTATTTGAGATGAATTGATCTCCATGAAATCTCATAAGTTTCAACTCTATGAACTGGTTATAAGACTAAGTCAAAATACGGTATAAGTTAGGAATGAAAATATTTAAATCCCCAAAAATAACATATAAAATCGAACCGAGAACATTTCCTTTACATTAACTCAATTTTCTTATTAGCAACTCAGCTATTATCATTTGGTGAAAGCTTTTACTATTTTAAGATGGATAATGGTAAGAACAGGAAAGGGAACATAGAGTAGTGAACAGGGAAGGGAAGATAGATTGGGGTTTGTCAACGGAGAGAGAGGAATGAACTAACGGGCGCCGCCGTTGTAGTTTTTTTAGATACTCAAACCCCTGAATATTAAACCAATCCTAATGGCTTGCGCCATTGTAATTTAGGATTGCTTCAAGAAGTTAGATGGATTTATGACAAATTTGGGACCGGTTTATTATCCCCTCTTCTGAATTGAATTGAAAGGGAAAGGAAGGGACTCCAATTCAGGGGAAAGGATATTATTATTTTTATTTTTTTTGGAAATTACAGGATATTATTTTCAAAACAATAATAGACGTGAATAAATGCTACGTCAAGCTGTTGTATTGTTTGGTGGAGAGTTATAACTACTCCCTATTAGCATGTAACATATTTAAATATTTCAGGGCTCGCTATTAAGACAAGAACATATCTCTGCACACGTACGGAACTATAAATTCTTGCAAACAGTGCAACGCTCTTTTGGCCATGTGATATTCCCCTCCGCCAATGGTAGAGTTTCGGGTGTTCCATCTCCCTACCTATAACCAAAAACAAAACAAGGAGTTACTTTTTTCTTTTTTAACAAAAGTCAATAATATATAAATATATTGTAAGATGATAACTAGTTTTGGTAAATTTGAGTGGCTAAGTAGAAAACTTTGCAATATTAAGGATTCGAGTCCACAAAAAAATATTTGTAAAAGAAACAACATCAATAATATGATTTCGTTTAAAATACAAAGAGTGAGAAGAGATATTTCCAAACTACTGATGCAAATAACACGTTCAAATCTCATGTAATTCAGTGAATTATCTTATTACAAACTAAAATCAATATTAACAAATAAGCAAAACTAAAACAAGAACTGTATAAATAGACATGATACTGATAGAAATAAAATTTCGAAGGCATCAATAAGTTTAACATGTTTAACTAAATTTTTTAGAAAGGAAAAGGAAAGCGATCGAATCAGGAAGCAAAAAATGTGCAGCCCTGTATGTACTTTTATATATGGACAATTGAAAAAGAAGCTGATGTGAGCTGAAAATACTCAATATTGTGATCAATGATATGGTGGAAACATATATGTTATGGTTCTGTAGGGGTGTAAATGGGCTGGGTTGGGCTTTGGCCATCCTGGCTCAAGTCTATGTCAAAAAAATTCAGCCTATCTGACATACTGGTCTATTAAAGGCTTTATTTGTAGGCCAAGCCCGGTCCATTTTCAAAAACAAGAAAGCCTGACATGGCCTCCAAGTCTTGTAGGCCTCCCACTATATATACTAAGCAAAAAAAAAAAATTGTATAGAGCAAAGAAAGTTCTATTCATGCATGCACTAGTACTTCTCATAAGAAAAAAATGACAAACAAGAAAGAGTCAACATAATACCTCAGCTCTAGAATCTATATCATAGAAGAATAGAGTCAAAGAAATGAGAAAAATAAGAAAAATACAATTACTGGATGCTGAAATAAAGTCTACAAGAGAATGTCATTCATCAAAAAATCTTTAAACCACCATCAAGACAAGGGAAAGAAGAGTATTATTGAAAGATCTTATCAGTAACATCATAATCCAGCAAGGTACCCATTGCTCCATGGTATTAAGCTGCAACAGCATGTGAAATTTGGAGACATTAGACAAGTTTTACTTTCATAAAATAAAATAGCACAAAAAGTAAGAGATATTGGTATTTGATACTCTGTGTCTTTGCCACATAAAACATAAGTATTATTTTATTATTTTATTTTAATAAATTAAATAGGCCAGCCTACAAGGCTGTAGGCCGGGCTTGACAAAATTGGCCTATAGCCTATTTATTAAAAAAAAAATTTTATAAGCCTAAGTCTACTCTACTTTTCTAAAAGGCCGAGCCTAGACTGAGCTCAATGTAGGCCGGACCGTAGGCTGGGCTGGGCCAACCTGACCTATTTACTCCCCTAGTTCCGTGCACCAATACGTTTTTTCTTTTACTAACCGAAATATCTGCACAATAAGGTTACCACTCATTTATTAACATGTCAATATTTGAAGCAATTATCGCTTGTCAATAATATTGTAAATAAATTAAAATTAAACCTTAACAAAATAATGATTAAATAGTTTTGCACTCTATCTCCAAGGTTAGTTAATTAGCTGTAGACAAGTATATAATGTGTGGGTACACATAAAATCACAAATCCAATTGCTTAATAAGGTATACGAGTATATATATATTCAGTGGTGGAGCGAGAACATTTTTTTTATGCCTGCACATTTAGGGTGGGGGTTCGGGAGCGCCGTCCCTGATATTTTTTTTAAAGGATCATGATCATGATTCAATTTTTACTTTCACTTCAAAAGTAAAGCTTTGGTGAATCACCAAAATTTTAAGAAAATAATCGATAATGATAATTAAAAAATAAATAACACCACAAAAAGATATTTGTAAAATATAGTATAATTGTAGGGGTTAATAGATCAAAATCTCACATATCTATTTGATCCAAAGTTGGCTACTTTTATTTCACAAAAGATCGTGAAAAATCTTCTCCACTCTTTACCTTTTTCCTTTCAATCTTCCTATTTTTTTATTTTTCCTTTCAATCTTCCTATTTTTTTATTTTTTTAATAGGCCTGAATCACACATCCTATGTGAAATTTTTTTCCCCTAACTTTTTTATGTCTGCAAGTGCAGACAATGGCACTCACCTGGGTCCGCCATTGTATATATTTATAGGGTAAATATTTCTACAGCCACTTTAAATTTTTTTTTCTCTCTCTGTTCTGAAAAATGATTCAGAAGAAAAAATAATAATTTTAATGTCATAACTATGTACTACCAGTAGTACATAATTATAAAGAATAACTGTAAATAACCTTATTTAAAGTGACTATAAAAATATTTTATATATATATATATATATATATATATATATATATATATATATATATAAAAGTGTATGAATAAAAATCTTACAGACCATTTGAGCCATCATTTGAAGCAATATCGATTTAACTTATATTGATGAATAAATTTCTATTGGACAACTTTATCAAAAATTCGCCTTTGGATTAAAAGTTTGTATCGTATAGATTATAATGATAATATATTACATAAAAATAAGAAAATAAATAAATATAATTGCATAGTCTTGCATGCATTCGGGTATGCCATTTGGAAATATCTTTCCTAGTGGATCAAGACATTGTATATTTGTATATATAATCAGACGATCGAACATGGGGTGACACCACACCAGCGTTAGATAATCTACGTATCGATCCAGCCGGCTAGCGTCACTGTCTATTTGTTACAGTTCCGAAGCATTTAATGGACTGATTTTAATTTAATTGATTGAAGATGCGGTTTCCAAAAATATTTTTTAATAATATCATTGTATCATTTATTAGTTAAGAAAAATATTATTTAATTATATTTATTTCATCCACTTATTTATAATTAATATAACTTTAATTTCATTTTTTATTTTTAATAAAAAATATCTACTCCCATATAAAAAATAAAAAATAAAAAAGTTCAAATATCCCTGTTTCCTCCAAAATTATTTAATCTTATTTATTTATTTTTATCATTTATCTCATTTCAGTGATTTTTTCATTTAAGTTCACCCTTAACGTGTTAAATATTGGGTTAATCTGTTTATTTTTCCCTTATTAATAGTAAAAAAAATAAAACAGAGAGGGGTTCCCTTGCAATAATTCAAAAAATAAAAATAAAATTATTGCGAGGAACAATATGAAACTGAATAAGCTAATGAAGTATATGACCATTGCAAATAAAAAATTTCTGTTTAAATATCATCCACATGCATCTCTGATATGTGTCTTTTATATTTGTTGATCATTGTATTTGAATACATCATTCCTATACATGTAGATGATTGCTAAAAAAATTATTATTATTTGAAGAGTTTAATTTTTTATTTTAATTATATCTTTCTTTTTAGTAAAATAAAATTTAATATTTGACACAATAGAAGATTAAAATAATAGAAATATAGCACCAATAAAAAATATGCTTATATTTTACAAAAAAAAAAAAAAAAACTTTACATCACCTAACCATAATTTAAATAAATCACAAGAGTGTCGAAAACCTAACAATGACAATCTCAATTCTATTTTTTTTTTCACCACGAGACATTAACTTTTTTTTTCTTGGGGAACAAATCATAATGGATGTTGAATAAAACACCATTTATTTGCATTAGCCATATACTTCATTAGCTTGTTCGGTTTTATATTGTTCCTCGCCTTTAAGTTTTTTTTTTTTTAAAAAAATTGTTCCAAGGTTAAAGCTTAAAACCCTCCCTATGGTTAATATTTTATCACTTACCTCATTGTATTTTTATTTTTTAATTATTTATCTACCCCATGTTTTTTTTTACTTGTTTACGGAACAAAATGAATAATTTAACCTGATATTTAATAATATCAAGGGAGAATTTAAAAAAAAAAACACAAAATAAGTAAATAACAGAAAAAAATACAAGAAAATTAAATAATTTTAAAACAACTTAAAGGGAGATTTTTGAACTTTTCTATGTTGGAAACTTATTGTTTGTCCTGTATTGGATGGTAGGTTACATTATTATTTTTGCTCGGAAACCTCCAAAACAATTTTAATTCATTATCCATGTTAAAATTTTTGTTATATGTTCTCTCTCTATATATAAATGCATCTTGAAATTATGAAAGTTATGGACGTAGATGGGTTGCTCCTGTCTTCCCTCTAGATGTAAATGTATTAATGTGTCCCTCTCAAAGATGTTATATGTTTCTTTAGGCCAGTTGCAACACCTGAATTCTTAATAATTCTAAATTTCATAAACGTCGACAACAAACCGACGCATATAAGATGAAAATGACTAGTAGTTTAAAATACAAAATATATAGCACTTAATTTAGACCTATATTAAGTGGGGTAAAGAATTCAATCCAATAATTGCTCAAAAACCCAAAGACATAAATTTAGTAAGTGAAAAAACATTTATATCATGTTGGGCCGTGCAGGGGTTCATGGTGGGTAGAGATCACTAATTATGAGTCAAGTGAACAACAACATTAAGTGGGCTTGAAATACCATAATTCAATCCAATAATTGCTCATGTTATGGGGAAGGAAGGGAAGGAAATTGGAGGGTATTCTCTTCCCTTGTTTGAGAGTTAAAAAAATGGTAAGGGAGAAATTGGAGTGTCAATGAGATATTTTTACAATTTTATCATTTTTTTAAAATTAATATAATTATTATGTTTTACAAATTAAATTAAATTTAAAATTCTAAAAAAAATTAATTATATATTTTTCACACTACTAAAAAAGATCATATTTTCAATAAAAATTCCACGTTGCAAACGACAACAATTGTGTAACAAAAATATTTTTTATACGATGAAATTTTTTACAAAAATAAATTTTCTGTCAAAATTTTCGACGGAATTTAGTTTTCGTCAAAAGTTTTGACGAAAATGATTTGAGAAATATTTTCGACGAAAAAATTCCATCAAATGTTTTGACGGAAAAAAGAATTCCTTCGAAAATTGATGAAAACTTTTTCGTCCAAAATCTTCGATGAAAATATGTCCCAATAAAAATTTCCTCGGAAATATTTTTTTCAAAAATTTTGAGGGAAATATTTCTGTGAAACTTTCGACGAAATTTAGATTTTGTAATGAATTTTAACGGAATATTTTTTTCGTCAAATTTTTTTACGAAAATAATTTTCGTCTAAATTTTTTGACGAAAATATGTTCCATTGAAAATTTTGATAGAAATATTTTTTATCGAAAATATTTTCCGTAAGAAATTTTCAATGGAAATGTGTTTCGTCGAAATTTTGACAGAATTTTGATTTTGCAAAGAATTTTGACTATTTTTTTTCGTCAAAATTTTTTTCCGAAATATTTTTCGTCAAAACTTTTCACGAAAATTTTTCATTGGAAATGTGTTTCGCTAAAAATTTAGAGGAAAATATTCTTCGTCGAATATTTCGACGAATATGTTTTTTTTGTCAAATATTATGACGAAATTTAGATTTTGTAAAGAATTTTGCCAAAAAAAAAATTTTCTATCAGAATTTTTTTAAAAAATATTTTTCGTCGGAAATTTTCACTTGAAATGTTTTATGTTGAAAATTTTGATGGAAATATTTTTCCTTTAAAAGTTTGACGGAAATATTTATGTTGAAAGTTTCAACGGAATTTAGATTCTATGAAGAATTTTAATTGTATTTTTTTTCCGAAAAAATTTATGTTAGTGATTATGGCCAAATCTTGTTTCGTCTCTATTTTCGACGTAATGTGATTTTTGTTCAAAATTTCGTCACTATTTTTGACGAAATATTTTTCATCCATAAATTATGTCAATATTTGAGACTTTTCTAATAATGTCACATTTAGAAGTGATTCATATTTATGTAGTTTTAACATTTTAATGCTAAGGATAAATAAGTAATTTTCAATATTTTCTCCTTAAACCCCCTAAATTGGAGGAACTTTAATTTTAAGGGTGGGAAGGAATTTGGAGGATTTTGTAAAAATTCCCAATTTCCTTTCCCCATTTTTTTAAACTCACAAACAAATGAATGGATTAATAAAACCCTTCTCTTCTCTTTCTTTCCCTCCAAAAACCAACTCCCAAACAAATCCTAATGCATTAAGTGCATGGGTTCACTTAGTTCATTCTTAATGTAAACTTTTTTACTCAATCATTCACACTTGAATTCCTCAACATCTCCCCCTCAAGTGTGAGTCCTAGGCCCATATTCTTTCCCCCTCAAGGGAAGCTTCTTCGAGTATTCATGAGGTTATTCAATAATTGGTTTCTCGTCAAACATTGGGTCTTCCAAAAAGGGCTACACTTATCAAGACCTTGGCTTCCCACATTAAGACATACTCGAATCACTATAGGTCAATCCACTATTAGCTCTGAAACCAATTGTTGGGTTGTGCAGGGGGAGCTCATGGCGAGGAAAAATCATCAACCATGGGCAAAGTAAGCAACAACATTAGATGGGCTTGAAAAACCAATATCTGGGCTTAGTATCCAATGGTTTGTGCGAGACCCGACTTTACGCATGATGTTAGAATGGTAAGCCGATATTTGTCAAACTCCGACAAAGAGCACTAGGAAATTGTCAAATGGATTTTCAAGTATCTCAGAAGAAACACAAAATTATGCCTCTGATTTGGAGAAGGCAAAGTCAAGTTGCAAAGTTTTACGGATGCTAATTTCGGGGGATCGCCGACCCGAGAAAGTCGACGACGAGATATTTGATGACATTTGCAGGATGAGCTATCTCCTGGCAATCTAAATTGCAGAAGTGCGTGGCATTTTCGACAACTGAGGTCGAGTACATGGCCGCGACTGAGGCAAGCAAAGAAATGCTATGGATGAAGAAGTTTCTCTTTGAACTCGGTCATGATCTAGACAAGTACGAGCTGAAGTGTGACAATCAAAGCGTAATTCATCTTGCGAAGAACTCGACCTATCACTCCAACACTAAACACATTGATGTGAGGTATCACTGGATCCGAGATGTGGTGGAAGATGGAGAGCTCGAACTTGTCAATGTGCACACGGACCTGAATTGGTATGACATGGTGACAAAGTCAGTACCAACAAGAAAATTTGAAGCTTTTTGTGAAGGTGTCGGATTGTTGTTGATGAAGCCGACACGTTGAAGTTGGAAGAGAGAGATTTGTTGGGATTTTCCTCCTCAATGTTGTACAATGCCCAATGTTACTTTTGTGGGGCTCAAGAAACTTAGGGATCAAGAAACCCTAGTTCCCAATTTTGATATTCTAGAATTTTCACTCCTCCCCTACATATACTTGTGGTGTGTGAAAGTGAGGTGGTTGGACCTTTAGTGAGTTGAAAAAAGCTTAAATATTTGTATTAGAGAGCACCTCTAGAGGGAAGTTTGAGTGAGACCTTTTTAGGAAAGTTTGAATACCACCATTGTAGGCAAGGCTTAAGTGTACCACCGTTATTGGTGAAGTTTTATATCTTGTACTCATTATTTTCTTAGTAAAAGTTTGATTCTGAACTAGTGTCCCATAGGTTTTCACTTCTTCATATTGAAGAATATTTTCCCACGTTAAAAGATTACTGTGTTTTTCTCTCTCTCTTTCTCCTCTTGTATTTTTATTGTTTCTGCTGCACTGGCCGACTTGATGAATCAGGTCGAGCTCTGATTGTGCTGAGCTCGATATTTGATTTATGGCACGCTTTAGTGCCGAGTTAAGGGAATTGAGTTCATAATATATCACGTACATATGCAATCCAATAATCCATAACTAGATTAATAGTATCACATGCCTAATAAACCTTCTTAATAACCAATTTCTGAAGAACTGATACGAGATTCCATTTATGTTTAGGCTTCATAGCCCGCTAAAAGGCATTCTACAGACAAGATAAGCTGACAAAGCCATCATAATCTACCAATGAGAGACATCCCGCCATACTAAGGTGACATAGCAAGAAAACAAACACGTCATGCCGCTACTATAAAAGAAATACTCAAAGATGTATGATCCTTTTCTTCCAATTTACTTAAACTCATTACTCAAATACTGACGTGAGTGTCAAGTGCCTTGCACCTACCCCAATCTGTCCCACATACCTAAACGACATTGCATCAAGATCATATCTCGACGTCTCGCAAATATCATCCTGTGCAACTAAGGGTGTGCATGACAACATTTCAAGAATCAATTTAAAAAAAAAAATATTCTGGGGAACAAAAGTAGTTAGAAACAATGCTAGACAAAACCTATTTATGTTTTTATGCACAGGAATGAACTAGTTTAATTTCTATTATGGGGAACAAAAAAAAGGAAACTTTTTCTGTCTTTTTATTCCAAAGCACAAAAAAAGAAACACTTCTCTGTCACTCTCTGATACACATCTCTTCTGCCTCCTTCGATTTCCAACTAGGTTGTCATCTACCCATCAAGCAAACTTCTCTTCTCCTCTTATTCTCTCAATGACTCAATCTCTTTAAAACATTGTCCCTTTCCTTCTTTTTTCCCCTCCCCTCCCTTTTGGTTATATATATTCTTATGAAAAAAGTTATAAAATTTCCCACGCATTAGTGTTTATCTCCCATATATTTTTCTCTATTTATCTTCCAGTTACCCCTAGAGTCTCCATTTCGTGCAGTGGAGAACCAAGAGTTAAACATCTTTTGGTTTTGAGAATTGAACAGTGAACCTTAATTTTGACCTTTTTTGTTTAAATTCTTTCATTTTTTTTCGTTTGAGAGTTCTGGTTTAATAAAATACATCTCTATCATGGTTGGTGCTCCTGTTTGTTTGACTTGTATTTGTTCCTCATGCTGACGGCGAATAAAGGGATGAAGACAATCCCAACGTTTCATCAGAAATTCAACAACTATAGCTATAGAGAAGGAGGGGGCCCCAAATCAAGGGATCGAAATAATCATTGTTTAAAAAAATATTGCAAACCAATTAGCTAGAGACACTCACTTGCCCTTAATTTGATATTGATTTATTAGGTATACGAATTATGAGATATTCAAAATACATTAGAGACTTGATATATTTTTTTTTATCAATTGTTTATGCTTTGAATTATTTGGATATCATGCGACTTATGTATACGTTTTTATCTATTCATTTGTTTCCTTAATATTAAGGTAATAATATGGTATAAAAATATGAGTAGTAGTGAAATTATCTACGCGTGTAGCAGTGTGTCACCCCTTGATTGGGTGTCACCTATTACGCCTAAAGGAAGCGTCCATCTTACATGAATAACGCCTTATTTTGGTATCACCTATCACGTCCAAACAGTAATAAATTCATAATTTTTTATTTAATTTGTAATAAATAAATAATTTTTTTTTTGCTGTCAATTACATGCAAATGTCCAATAATAAAAAAGAAAACAGTAAAAAAATTAAAAAAATTAATTTAATTTTTTTTTATCAATTTAAGAAAGTGTTATATATATATAGACATGCCGCGTGTATAAACATGCCATTTTATCTAACATTTTATAAATATCGCGTACAATGACATCATCCATTAAAAAAATAATTTTGTGATCAATACACAATTAATGTGGTTAACATCGTGGTTTTGGTATATGATTTCCAAAAAAGTTATATATGTTACGCTGATAAGTACGAAAGATTCAAAATATGATATGCAGATGCTTTTAAAATATTTATTATTAGTTCGTACATAGACACACTATTTTGTCACTACAATATGCTATAATACATTGCAATTAAGAAGGAAAGGAAAAGATTGTCACAATCAATCTGAAAGTTTCATAACTTTGTTTCTCTATTTTCTCTCTAGACTGTCTGTTTTATCTAAATTATTGTTAAACAAGAGAGGGCCAATCAAACCCACCTCCCTTGCTAATTGCGATATCGTTTGGGTACACGTACATTCAATATGTACGCGCATAGAACAGTTGAAATCATTGGTACATTAGTACATATAATTCCCATTTATGTACACCGGAAAATCAGTTTCTTTATATTTTGTTTGGTAGTTAATTTTAGGAGGGAAAACAAAAGAAGGAGAAAATTTTATTAATCTCTTTCCTTGTTTGTAAGTTTAAAAAAATGGGGAAAGAAAATTAGAGATTTTTGCAAAATACTCCAAAACCCTTCTCATAAAATTAAAGTTCCCTCAATTTGGAAGGCTCGAGGAGAAAAATATTGAAAATCACTTATCTACCCATAGCATTAAAACGTGAAAACTACATAAATCTGAATCAATTTGAAATGTGACATTATTAGAAAAGTATCAAATATCGACAAAAAAATTTTCTTCAAAAATAGTAACGAATTTTTTGATGAAAATAATATTACGTCGAAAATAGAGACAAAAAAAATTTTCGTTGAAACTAAAGATGAAATTAGAGATGCAACAAGATTTAGCCATAATCACTGGCATAAATTTTTTACGAAAAAAAAATTCAGTTAAAATTCTTGATAGAATCTAAATTCCGTCAAAATTTTCAAAGAAAATATTTCCGTCAAACTTTTCCAAGAAAAATATTTTCATTAAAAATTTTGTCGAAACACATTTTTGCTTTGAAAATTTTTAAGGAAATAATTTCGTCAAAACTTTTTTTGGAAAACATTTTCGTTAAATTTGTTTACGGAAAGCGAAAATTTTCTATTAAAAATATTTCTGCAAAAATTTGTAACTAAAAATATTTCTGTAAAAAAATTTAACGGAAAAAGAATTTCATCAAAATTATTTACAGAATTTAAATTTCGTCTAAAATTTTCTAAGGAAAAGTTTTTATCAAATTTTTTGACAAAAAAAATTTTCGTCGAAATTTTCAATAAAAAACATTTCTATCAAAATTTTCAACAGAACATATTTTCATTGAAATTTTTTGATGAAAAATATTTTTGTAAAAAATTTTAACGAAAAACATTTATATAAAAAATTTCAACAAAAAAAATATTCCTTCAAAATTCTTTGCAGAATCTAAATTCCGTCGAAAGTTTCGACAGAAATATTTCCCTAAAAAATTTTGACAAAAAATTTTCATCGAAATTTTCGTAGGAACACATTTCCATAAAAAAATTTGGACAGAAAATATTCCGTCAAAATTTTTGACTGAATTCTTTTTTCCATTAAAAAATTTAAGAAATTATTTTCGTCAAAACTTTTGACGGAAATTAAATTCCATCGAAAATTTCAACTGAAATTTTATTTCTATAAAAAATTTCATCGGATAAAAATTCAGTCGCTTTTTGTTGAAAAGTATTCCGATGGAAAAATAATTTTTTGACAGAATTTTTGTCGTTTGCAACATAAAATTTTCATTGAAAATATAATCTTTTTTAGTAGTGTGAAAAATACATAAATTTTTTTTTTTAGAAATTTTAAATTTTATTTTATTTGTAAAATATAATAATTATATTAATTTTAAAAAAGGGTAAAATTGTAAAATTATCTCATTAACTCTTCAATTTCTCTCTTATTATTTTTTTAACTCCCAAACAAAAGAAGATAATACTCTTTAATTTCTTTCCCTTCTTTTCCCTCCCTCCATCTTGGATCCCTTTTCTTTTCTTCACCTCCAAACTCCCAAACAAAGCCTTAGTAGCCAACAGAAATGGCAATGGCAAATATTATGGAAAGAAAAAAAATTATTAAGAAATAAAAAAGGAGAAGGAATTATTGGACACCATTTTCTTACATCTTTAATCACACCCAATTTTTTTGGATTCAAATAAATAAATTAAGAAAATGTATTACAAAGCATATTTTCTTGTTTTATTATCTTAAAAATTAATGTGAAAATGATATTGTTCATTAAAAAATCAAATTTTCTTTGTATTTCTACAAGTATTTTTAAATGGCTATTCCTCCGTTACTAGATGATGATTTACAGAAGAAAAAACGTTTTAAACTAATTTTCAAACAAAATCCGACAAAATTTGCTTTTTGTTTCGTGTTATATTGTGCCGCAGCCTTCCTCGTCGTCTTTTTTTTTGGTATGGTGCTTTTGTTCCCCCGAAATCGTAGCTTATATGCGAAGATTGATCCCTTGTCGTATTTGTCAAGATTGCTTTACTTTTTGTTGAAAAAAAAAATTAAAATATTGCCAAAAGAGCTTTTAATTGAAAAATTGTTGCAATCGATGAAAATTTTTGTGGTGCCACGGATGAATCAAATTTTTGGTATATTTTTCACTCATAATATGATATGTATCTTATTTTTAATTAAATTACTCCCTTATCTTATTTTAAAATAAATTATTTATTAATAATTTGACAAAATTAAAATATATGTCATATTATGAGTGAAAAATATTCTAAAAACTCAATTCATCTATAGCACTAAAGATATTCTTACTGCCGATTGATTCCGATTCAAATCCCATCTTAAAAAACATTTTATGAGAATGTGTAGCACCTCTCTTTTCTTTTTAACTAAAACTTACTTTTAATATAAAGCTAAAAACATAGAATTTTAATAATTGTAATATTCAAAAATAAAATAATAATAATATATTTTGGTATCTTTGAAAATATTTTTAAAATGGCAATTTGAAATTTTTGACTAAACGATGACTTTAAAATATATTTATAACTATACAAAATATCTTAGAAATTTAAGATAAGTATGATTAAGTTTTTAGATTTTTATTGAAGTAATGATTAATTTTAAATTTTTATAAAAGTAACGATTAAATTTTTTAGATTTTTATTAAAAAAAAGCCTATATATACATAAGACCCCGCATTAAAGTTATTTGCTATGTCTTTTGTAGTTTGGAGGGGAGGAGCTATGAAGTACAGACATTTTAAAAATCTTGACGTATCATTTTCGACACTCCGACACTTTCTGACACTCCAATACTTGTTGCAAAGACTCAAAAAATGTTCAAAGATTACGTTGCATTTTGAGTTCCAACTTTTAGATTCGTTAGATTACGTTGCATTTTGAATTCCAACTTTTAGATTCGTTATATTACGATTAGGATTTTATTGAGTTTAATATAAACAATTAGATTATATTATGTTTCTTTGCAAAATTGATTGGTATTATAAGTTCAGCTTTATTTTTTTGTTAAATTATTGAATACTAAATATAATATACACTACATAAATCAAAAATATTATATAATATCAAAATGAGTTCTAACGTGTCGAAATTTAACATTTTTTAAAAATTAACGTGTCTGAGTGTCGTGTCGTGTCGTATCCAAAGTCTTACGTCAGTGTCGGTGCAACATAGGAGAGGGGAAGGAAGGGGATCCAAGGAGGAGGGAGGGGAAGAAAGAGAAAAAATTGAAAGGTATTCTCTTCCCTTGTTTGGAAGTTAAAAAATGGTAAGGGAGGAAAATAGAGGGTTAATTAGATATTTTTACCATTTTACCCCATTTTTAAAATAAATATACTTATTTTATTTTACAAATTAAATTAAATTTAAAATTTATAACAAAATTATTTATGTACTATTCACAATACTAAAAAAATCATATTTTCAACGAAATTTCTACGTTGCAAACGATGAAAATTTTGTTACAAAATTATTTTTTCGTCAAAAAAGCGACGGAATTTTTTCTCCCATTAAACTTTTCAAAAAAAAAAAAATTCTATCAAAATTTTCGACGAAATTTAGTTTTTGTCAAAAGTTTTGACAAAAATGATTTCCTCCATCAAATGTTTTAAACGAAAAAAGAATTCCGTCAAAAAATTTGATGGAATATTTTCCGTTCAAAATTTCGATGAAATTGTGTTCTGACTAAAATTTTGACGAAAATTGTTTTGTCAAAAAGAAATTTAGATTCTGTAAAGAAATATTTTGACAGAAATGTGTTTTGTTGAAAATTTTGATGGAAATGTATTTTATCAAAAAACTTGACGGAAATATTTTCCGTCAAAAATTTTCGAGAGAAACTTTTTTTGTCAAAAAGTTTAGCGAAAATGTTTCTGTAGAAAATTTTCGACAAAATTTAGTAAAGAATTTTAATGTGATTTTTTTCGTCAAAAAATTTCCTTGGAAATGTGTTTCGTTGAAAATTTTGATGAAAATATTTTTCGTCAAAATTTTTATGAATACTTTTTTTTGTGAAATATTTTGAGGGAATTGTTTTTACAAAATTTAGATTCCATAAAGAATTTTGACAAAAAAAATTCCCGTTAAATTTTTTTACAGAAATGTTTTTAGTCACAAATTTTGAAGGAAATATTTTTTGTCGATAAATTATGTCGGTATTTGAGACTTTTCTAATAATGTCTCATTTAAAAATGAAACATATTTATGTAGTTTTCACATTTTAATACTAAGAGTAGATAAGTAATTTTTTTATATTTTCCCCTTCAAACCCCTCAAATTGAGGGAACTTTAATTTTAAGAATAAGGAGAGTTTTAGAGGGTTTAGTAAAAATCTCTAATTTCTTCCCCTTATTTTTTTAAACTCACAAATAAGGAAAAAACTTTCTAAAATCTTTCTTTTCCTTTCCTTCTCCTCGTAAAACCAACTCTCAAACAAAGCCTAAAGAAACTTTATAATGAGATTGTAATAATCTAGTGAGAGTTTGAAGGACTTTCAGCAGGCACATTTACCCCCCTGAAATATTTTGCCTCATTTTTACTCATGTGCCTTGTATAACTTTTTTTTTTGGTAAGCATAACTTTCAATGTTATATTTACAAATTTTTTATTTAAAAATATTTACAAATTATACTATATATTATCGATAAAATATTTTTGAGTGAAATTTTACTGATAAAACATAATATAACTTATAAGCTTGTAAAAAAAATTATCAATATAATCCTCCTTTTTTCGGAAAGCATAATTTTTTTATTTTTTTGGTAATCGCATAACTTTTTATTTTTACTCTAACCTCTGATCTATGAAACACCAACACTTCAAAAACCCTGACGTATCGTGTCTGATATTTTTCGACACTCTCCGACACTCCGACACTCCCTGACACTTCAACACGCATTGTAGAGACTCAAAAAAAGTTCAAAGGGTGCGTTGTGTTGCATTTTTTAGTTCCAACTATTATATTTGTTAGATTATAGTTACCATTTTATTGAGTTTAATATAAATATTTAAGATGTCTTATGCTTCTTTGCAAAATTGATTACTATTATAAGTTTAGTTTCATTTTTTTGTTAAATTATTGAATATTAAATATAATATACACTACATAAATTAAAAATATTATTTAATATCAAAACGTGTCTTAACGTGTCAAAATCTAACATTTTTTATAATTAACGTGTCAGAGTGACGTATCGTGTCGTGTCCCGTGTCGCGTGTCGGTATCGATGCTACAAAGCCTCTGACTGCTTAAAGAAAAATAAAATCATTCATTTATGTTTGATCAACAACTTAAGCTAGAGAGAACTTTGTTCATGACATATGATATTAGAAATTTTATAATGGTATTTATGTAATTTTTACAAACTTGATATTAGATTATTTTAATTTCAAAAAAAATGAAATAAATTAATTTATATTTTTGAGGCAGGATCCACTTACCAGTTACCACCAAAAAAGTTTACCACTTTTACAATCAATTTAGTCACTGTTAATTTTCGTCAATCTAACGGTTATAATTTATTAAAAATTTATAATTAATTAATAAGTGTGACACAATAAATATTGTTAATTTGTAATAAATTATAACCGTTAGATTAACGAAAATTAATTAAATTGGTTGAAAGAGTGGTAAACTTTTGCAGTGATAAGTAGATCTATTCCCATATTTTTAAATACCTTCATTTAGAAATTGATTTTGATATGAATTCGCAACGTGTTCAGTGCCAAAGCAAGTTTGGGGCTAAAAATAAAATTTGAGCCGATGTCCTAACGGGAAACCAAACAGGTGCAAATATGAAGAAAAGCAAGTTAGAGTAGAGCATTTGAATTCACGTTTAGTTGGGTGAAATGCCCATTGCCCACCCTAACATGCTACCAGTTAGGGGGTGTTCGCTGTCTGGATTGGATCGATTTTGGAAGCAAAACTCATCCGATCCAATCCCTTCGGTTTGATCATGTAATCATCCATTCGGTTTAGAATTTTTTTAAAATCCGATCCGATCCAATCCAATTTTTTTGATTTGGATTGGATCGGTTTTCGGTTTTTTGAATATCCTAAAATTAGTTTCATGATTATTGTACGAATAACATCTTTTGTAAATATTGACTTTGTAAAAAAAAATATGAAATACAAAAACATCAGTAAACAATACTATAGTTGATGAGACGTAACTAAGTTTTTTCTTGGGTTTAGTTGATGAGTTAATGGGTCTTGAGTTTAGAAATTTTTGGACTATGATTGGAGAAAGGACAAGTATGTAGAGGATAATTAATATATTGGATTGGTTTGGATTGGATCGGTTTTCATCAACCCATCCGAAAACCGATACAATCCAATTAAAATTTGCGATTTTTTTCGGTTTTCGATTTATTCGGTTATCGATTTTTCGCTTCGGTTTTCGCAGTTTGAATCGGTCTGGATCGGTTGATGAATACCCCTACTACCAGTAGTTTAATCACTACTTCCCCATTCTTTTGAAATTGAAAAAAAAAAAAAAAATTCAATTTCAGCGGTTGGTAAAGACCCAAAAAGCCAGATCTGAATCTTTGAATTTCAAAATTTTGACCTTCTTTTTGAAATGCTTGGTGCGGTAGTTTTCTGCTAGGAGCCCTTTTCCTCTGTGGCCCTTTCAGTTTCCGATGGTAAGCCCTGTTAATGAATGGTGTTGGTGTACATCTATCCCTCTATCCGCAATATTTTATCAGTGAGCGTTTGGTACGGGAGAAATTTTTTTTTGCTGGGAACAAATATTTGTTGGAAAAAAAGTGGAAAGTTTTTTTTACCGGGTAAGTTAAAAAAAGTGTTTGGTAGGCCAAAATTTTACCGGGAAAGTTAGATGAATTTTACTGATATTATGTTTGGATGATTGTAAAATATTAATGGGAAAAAGTACCAAAATTACCTAATAACCCCCAATTTGAAAATTGAACGTGTTTGTCATAAAAACGTTATTATTTGACAACTGGGTTGTGTGTCTCTCTTTTACACGTATCTTTCTTTGTATACATTTTTGCCCAATAAGACATAACAAATGTTGAATAAATAAATGTGCAGTCTTATATTACATAACCCCTTTACTAATTAACAGTATGAAAAAGGTCATTATATGGCACTACCCGTATGAAAAACGTTGATCTCAGAAACTGAAACTAAAACTGGTTGAAACTTGCATATTCTGCATAATTGAAGTATACAAATAAACCATAATTACAAAAGCCAATGGACTTGTAAGTCATGGTTACATATCCTTCATATAATGTAAAGCATAAAACAAAAGCATCTGCTAGATACATTATTTCAATTTCACCAGGTTGGTATAGAACCGTAACAAAAGATGTCTCAGTTGTTCTTTTCTGATTAAATTCAACTATTGACAACTATCTCCTTTGCCAAAGCCGCAAGTCATACACAAAAAAAGGATAGGAGTTGGGAACGGATACAACATGCAGTACTCAGTCGTAGCCACACCAGAGAGCACACAAAATGGAAGAATAAAGCATGGGGTATTTTTGTCTTGTAAATTTCAGTTTTTGTTCCCACCGCATGGGAAAGAATATTTACCATACCTTTGGACGGAAACTTTAATAAAGAAAACAAGTGCAAATGTGTTTGACAGCTAAAAATGTTTCCAAATCAATTTTTAACTTTTCCACGTACCAAACACAGCCAACTTTTTTCCCCACCCCACTCTCCTGGCTAAATATTTTTTTCCATCGTACCAAACACCCTCTAGGAGTTTGATGCCATCAAGCTGGTTTTGTAGTATAAGAATGGTTGTAAATGATTATAATCATCTCTTATAGTAAATAACAAATAAGAGGATTTATTTTCATAAGAATCAGACAACAAGGTTGAATCATTCCGGAAACAAGAGAGCCCAATATGTCATCTAGAAGGATGTTGTGATTACTATAGGGATGTCTCTTAAATATTTATTTTTATTCTATTACATTATCAAATACTGAATGATATTATCTTATACAATATCATGTCAAATGCTGGATAGTATTAAAATTTAATCAAGTCTTATACAATCAAGAGGCAGGATATTCTTACACCAGTGTAAGAGTTAGAAGTCTTACACTCAATCTTGACCATTGATCCACTTGTATCGAATGACTCACATTACTAAAAAATTTGAACCATTAGATATAAGTGGAATCAGCGGACAAGATTAAGAGTGTAACTTACACTGGTGTAAAATGATCCTAACCCTACAATCAAATTTTATACAATCAGATCTTATACTATAAAGACTTATCCTATACTGCATGTGCACCAAACATGTCCTTAGTGTCTAATATTGGAAAAGCTAATCCTTATGAGCAGGGATGACAGTGTTGGGGCAGTTGGGTTGACGATACAGTATCGATAGGACTAAGATGACTTGAGCCTTGCCATTGGGCCTGCTATATTGGGCTAGTCTATTAGGTCGGTGAGAACAAATGTCTAATTAGTTATTTTTTTTTGTACCTAAAGTATGGATGACTTTCCAAAAACAAGCTGTTGCTAGTATGGTAATTAAAATTGGAATTTTACCTATAATCGAAAGGAGGATAAAAAAATCATAAAAAATAAAATCCTAACATAAAAAAAATCATAAAAAATCATAAAAATATAAAAATATTTGGAATTTAAATTAAAAAAAATCATAAAATTGTAAAAGCACATATTTAAATATGAATTTTAAGTAGCATAGTTGCTAGTTGCTACTAATAGTCAGGGATCCAAATACGCGCTGTGTTGTCTGATGTTGATTTTACAATCGCTAATTTAATTATGGAAGATTCGAGCTTATTGCAAAACTATCGAAACGAGGGGTAAATCGTGATGAAATTGATTCTAAGGTAACCCCAAGATATGATATATTGAGTCACAATTTAATCCCACCCACAGCAACCCCAGATCAATTCTCGACATTTAAATTCACGTTTTATATACAAACAATTTAATGTCGTAACATTAAGTGCTGGAACAATTTCAACCACAAAAACTGTTTGATTCGGTTGTATAACGCTATCGAAGTCGTATCCCCTTCTTAATTCCCATCACAAGGAAAGTGGTACAATAAAAGGACAAGATAGATGATAGGCGAGAGGGAGTAATTATTTTATTTAATTTGGTTTTATTATATTTTCCTACTATGCCACAAATATCTTGTCATGAGTAAATGGCTGAGTTTGATGCATATTCAATTAAATTATAAACAGAATAGATAAAATAAGAGACAAATGTATATAAATAAGAATTGCGTAATTTCATAAATAAAATAACATAAATTTATTATCATATTATCACATCACATGTCTTGTGCGTTATTTTGCATGAAATAAAAGTAAGAGGTTAGTGATTGGTTTTTTTGTAGTATGATCAATATTATATAGTTTAATTTAATGGGTAATAAAAAATTTGTATTCTTTCTTAAATTACATTTTATTAAAACAATCCAAAAATTCATAATTTTGTTAATAATGTTTTGTCTCTTAAAAATAAATTCAAAAAAAAGGCACTGACAATAAACATGTCACAGAGCCTCTCGCTTTCTTTGCACGTGCTAGTGGAGCCCAAGAGTGACGGCCTATTAAGCTGATTTGGACACGCTGTCCCCTACCATCGCCACCCTTAAAAACACCCTTTACGCCCAACTCTCTCTACTACCTGCTCTCCCATATAATCTCCCCACTTCCCAACCCTTTAGCTTATTCCCTCAACTCTCTCTCTCTCTCTCTCTCTCTCTCTCTCTCTCTCTCTGTGTGTGTGTGTTTGTTTGTATATCATGACATGATTCGTACAAAATAGAAGTTTTCTCTCTTTTCTATTAAAGCCCCCTCATTTTGTCAGCGGTCAGCCCCTATATATTTAGTTGTTTCCAATTTTCCAATTCTCACCAGTCACCACCCTTCAAAACACATTTTTTTTTCTCTCTCGTAGTTATTACTTATTACCGTATAATCTGTACCCTTCATCACTAATTTGCCTAGTCGATGGAGGATTTGATAATATCTCCTTCTTCATCGTCCTCTTTGGTCTCTCTGCCCCATGAAAACACACCAACCCTCCAACAGAAGCTTCAATTCTTACTCCAGAGTCAACCAGATTGGTGGGTGTATGCCATTTTCTGGCAGACAACAAACGACGACAATGGCAACCTCTACTTATCATGGGGAGATGGCCATTTCCAAGGAACCAAAGACACCTCTCCTAGGCTTCCCCATCATTACCCCATTTTAGCAGAGCGAATGAAGTTCATGAAAGACATCCAATCTCTCATCAACGACAACATGTGCAATGACGGTGAATGGTTCTATGTCATGTCGTTGACTCGCACTTTCTCCGTTGGAGATGTTTCTTCACTTCCAGCCAAGGCCTTCACTTCGGGTTCTTTGATTTGGTTAAAAAGCGATCATCACGAGCTTCAATTTTCCAACTGCGAAAGAGCTAAAGAGGCTTACGTGCATGGGATCCAAACTCTAATCTACATCCCAACCAGCAATGGCGTTCTTGAAATGGGTTCCAACGATGTCATCACAGAAAACTGGGGACTACTCCAACATGCCAAATCTCTGTTTGGATCCGATCTCATTATAAGCATGCCACACAATAAGCAACTAAACCCAATTCAATTCTTCGACGACCAGAACATCTCATTCGCAGACATCGGCATTATCGCCGGCGTTCAAGAAGAAGACAATTCCAACGTCGACGATGTAAAGAAGAGAAAAGAAAGAGATCCCAATAAGAATAAGAAGGAGTCATCGGTGCTCAAGTTCGGGTCACGTCAACGTTCTTATGCAGATTCTGAACATTCTGACTCGGATTGTGCACTCATGACAGAGAAAAGAGCACCGAAAAAGAGGGGGAGAAAGCCAGGTCTTGGCCGTGAAACGCCGTTGAACCACGTGGAGGCAGAGCGGCAGCGGCGAGAGAAGCTGAACCACCGCTTCTACGCGTTGAGAGCGGTGGTGCCGAACGTTTCGAGAATGGACAAAGCTTCTCTGTTATCGGATGCTGTGGCTTACATCAACGAACTCAAAGCAAAGGTGGATGAAATGGAGGGACAGTTGCAGAAAGAGTCTAACAAGAAGGTGAAAGTGGAAATGGGTGACAATATGGACAACCATAGCACCACAACTTCCTCCGTTGACCAAACGGGGACGAATGGGTTTGCGCTTGAACTTGAGGTGAAGATCATTGGGCCAGATGCCATGGTAAGGGTTCAATCGGAGACTGCGAACCACCCTGGGGCCAGGTTAATGGTTGCATTGCGTGACTTAGAGTTTCAAGTGCACCATGCGAGTATGTCTTCTGTTAATGAGCTTATGCTTCAAGATGTTTTGGTTAAGGTTCCTGAGGGGATGAGAAGCGAAGAAGCTCTTAAATCTGAGATTCTCAGGAGATTGGATTTGGATCAGTAAGTAACGACACTCAACGGATCTTCAAAAGCTACCTGCTTCATTCATGGTGATTAATTATGTGTAACGTACGTACGTCTTGTAATAATGCTCTAAATTCTTTTATGCCTTTTCATTTTGTCCTCTACCGAAACGATTGTTAATTTGTTCTGTTTAATTAGTTCGTATCTTCAATTACGCAATTATTATTATATGAGAAATCTAAGAACCTCGTAACTTCTTAAAATAAACTTTAAAGATGATCACCATATCCCATATGTAATTACTTGCCCAGGTATTCTAAATTTCACATTGGTTAAGAACGTTTATAAATTAACTATAAGGATTAATAATTCTAAATATATATTTGAGTAGTGGTTTTTTTAATTATTATGTATTTTTAATAAAAGCTCGGTTGAGTTGAGACAAGACAATGGCATGGTATGTATTTAGTGATTTAAGTTTATAACTTCGTTACAGACAGGGGGTGGCTCCTTTTAATCCTTGAGGGGTCCAAAAGTTTACAATTCTTTTCGAAAGAAAAAAATATATTTCCATTTTTTTGTGAAATAATAAAAAATTATGTATGGTCCCTTACAATAATTCTTTGCGAAATCGAAATCTTGATGTAACAGCTTTCGTAGTAAATGAGCGGGGTGAAGTGATAGGTTGGCACTTGGCAGCACGTACAGTTGCGGTACTACGCCTGTATCCTGTTATCGACCACTCAATGCTTCTCATTTTTTATCCCTACTACACGAAAGCACCTCAATCTCCTACTCTCTCTCAATTTTTCTCCATTATATATAACCACTCATTGCGTATTGCATGACACGACTAAGTCACCTCAAAAACTGTTGTTTATGTAAGACATTTAGAAATCAAAATATATCTGAATTTACAAGGTAGAGTTTGAGTCTGTGTAATCACGATGGAACAATATTATTTAATTATAAATCTGCACCAAAAATAAACAATAGAAAACATGGTAATATCGAAGAACAGATGCAGGAAAAATGAAAGAAATCTGAGTCCAACAGATGTTGTCTCCTTAAGACAATTTGTTCCCTCTATTTGATACCCAAGGTGTCTGAATAATATCTCCCATATTTGACCGAATTGACATCTCGTTACGCTCATGAGATCATATAGAATTGTTTGATGTTGTTAGTGCAAGTGTTAGTAGGTGTAAAGTGCAATGTAATAGTATTATAAGTCTGTTAAGAAGTTACAACTGCAAGCAAGAGTTACGTTAGTTAGTTGGTTAGACCCAAGTGTGTATATAAAAGAGAAAACAATTGTGTAGAAGGGTTATCTAGAGAATAATAATCAATTTGTTCATTTTTGTTTCTTTATGTTTTCTTGGATACTACTCTATTCATCCCTATTTTCCTTCTTTTATTGTTCAGATTCTTGATTTTGTATCATTGGTGCTTTCATCACGAACCTTCATCTTCGTCGAATGTATCAAGTGATTCAAGATGAAAACAAGAATGAAGCAAGGTTGCAGCGAAGATCAAGCTTTGTTCTCCAATATCACGAATCTATTGTAGAAAATTCACATTGCAATTCTGGGTATTAACCCATCATCGATCCTTTTAGCTCCCATTCAGGAACTACCACTAAACCACCCACATGAGATGATATACACAACGATAGGAGCATCGAAAGAGAAAGATCAACACCATCTGGGTACTGGCGCTTTGAGAGCAAGATCAACGCCATCTTCGTTGGATCAAAGAACTCCGAACAAGTTCGCAAGAATGGAGTTGTCAAATTTCAAAGGCACGAAACTTCACACCAGGAGACCTAACATTGTACCAAGTGGATTGCAATCATCACAATATTGCTCACAATCAACTCAGCCACTATTTGGGTCTAAAGGCTTCTTCACCCACCATGAACCCAAAGTGTTCGACGAAAGTCCACACAGAAACCATCTGGGTACTGATGCTTTGAGAGCAAAATCAATACAGTTTTTGTTGGATCAAAGAGCAATGCAGGTTCCTCCAAGAAATTCTGATGTTCGATCAAAAGAGAGTTGCGCCTCTGTTTTTGGTGCTTTAAGAAATTCCCTACCTTGTTCAAAGGGAAATGATGCAAAGAAGCCTATTTTCCAACCCAATGGCCCCCACTTTACCAGCATGATTTCCCCAAAGAATGGCCACTTGGTCTTTGCCAAGGACAGCCAATTCACAGAGTCATTGAGACAACACAACATTTAGCCACCACCACCTCAACTACCTTCCTATGGGTGTGCCTTTACACCAAATGTGTACTCTGCATTGCACATCACTACTGAAAGTAATTTCATAGCCAAGAAAAGTAATATTATGGTGAGCAGTAATGGGGAAGAAAGTTTGAATACCAGCTCAGCTTCACATTTCTATAAGAATGACGACAAAGAAAAGGGTTATCACCTAAAAGTCCAAATGCTAGCAAATCTTGTTGTGATTGTGCCATTTGAAAAGAAGAAGCATTCACAATCACAATTCAAGCAATTGGCTCTATCCAGAAAACCTCGTTCATTGCGCAAGAATTTTGGCTACTGTAATCTGCTGGTCCAATATTCTTTTCAAGAAGACATTGAGTTGAACATTCCTTGCCTAATCAAGCTAGCAACACCCACCATTATTTTGGTTAAAGAAATAGTTTCTGGGTTGTTTGCATTAGTCTGGAAGTGTGACCAAGCGATAGATAGCAATGGTTTGAAACAGTTAGAGGAACTTATTTGGAGGTGCTTCGCAACATTGCTTCATTGGCTACCTCCACCATATGGTTATGGTTGATCTCAAGGTTTCTCCCACTTGGACCTTGAGGACAAGGTCTGTTTTTGAAAAGAAGGCAATGTTACGTTCATGAGATCATATAGAATTGTTTGATGTTATTAGTGCAAGTGTTAGTAGGTGTAAAGTGCAATGTAATAGTATTAGAAATATGTTAAGCAGTTAAAAACTGCAAGCAAGAGTTACATTAGTTAGTTAGGCCCAAGTGTGTATATAAAAGAGAAAACAATTGTGTAGAAGCGTTATCCGGAGATTAATAATCAATTTGTTCATTTTGTTTCTTTATGTTTTCTTTGATACTACTCTATTCGTCCATGTTTTTCTTTTTTTATTGTGCAAATTCTTGATTTGCATTTAGTTTTCGTTTTTCATTTAGCTTCTGTTTATCATTTAGCTCCCGTTAGTCATTTAGTTTTCATTTCTCATTTAGTTTCAGTTTTTCATTAATTTTCATTTTTCATTGAGTTTCCTTTTTTATTTAGTTTACGTTTTTTCATTTAGTTATCGTTTCTCATTTAGCTTCTGTTAGTCATTTAGTTTTCGTTTCTCATTTAATTTCCATTTTTCATTTAATTTTCATTTTTATGTACTTTCTATTTTCATTTAATTTACATTTTTAATTTAGTTCCCATTAATTCTATTTTCATTTAATTTACATTTTTAATTTAATTCCCATTAAGGGTATATGCTATTATTATTTTTGCCCAACTTGGGATTGCAAACTTCTGCTATTGCACTCATTTAATTTTCATTTCTCATTTAATTTTCGTTTCTCATGTAGTTTTCGTTTTAATTTAGTTTACTTTTTTTTCTTTTAGTTCTCATTCAGTGCATATACTATAATTTTTTTTAGTCCAACTTGGGATGAGAAAATTCTGCTATTGCTGACTCATTTATTTTTCGTATCTCAATTAATTTTCGTTTTTGATGTAATTTCCGTTTTCATTTAGTTTATGTTTTTCATTTGAGCCAAATTTGGGATGGAAAACTTCTGCTATTGCTGACTCATTTAGTTTCCATTTCTTATTTATTTTTTGTTTCTCAATTAATTTTTGTTTTCATTTAGTTTACGTATTTCATTTAGTTCACATTTAAGAATATACTATTATATTTTATTTATTTATTTATTATTATTATTATTATTGTTATTAACCGATTAAGTGTGAAAATGAATCTGGTTCACGGGGTTTAAAGCAGACACATGATATTTATGTTTCTCAATTAATTTTTGTTTTAGTTTTCGTTTTCATTTAATTTATGTTTTTCATTTAGTTCTCATTAAGGATTAAGGGTATATACTATTGTTTTTTGAGCCCAACTTGGAATGAAAAATTTCTTTTATTGCTGACTCGTTTCTCAATTAATTTTTGTTTTTCATGTTATTTCGTTTTCATTTAGTTTATGTTTTTCATTTGAGGCAAACTTGGGATGAAAATCTTCTGCGATTGCTGATTCATTTAGTTTTCGTTTCTCAGTTAATTTTCGTTTTCACTTAATTTACATTTTTCATTTAGTTCCCATTAAGGATATATATGATGAGGAATGTTATATTTACAACTTTTTTTACAACCTCTTACAATCATATCTTAACACAGTTGATTTCCGTCAATCATCGGTTTTTATTTTCACAAATTAAACTCATTAATTAATTATTAATTCACAATAAATGATAACCGTTGATTGGCGAAAATCAACGGTGTTAAGATATGGTTGAAAGAGGTTGTAAAAAAAAAGTTGTAAGTATAATCTTCTTCACTATACTATTATTTTTTTTATTAATTTATTATTATTAACCGATTAAATGTGAAAATAAATCTGATTCATAGGATTTAAAGTAAATACGTGACATTTTTGTCCTACAATAATTTCTCTCTTCTAGTTATATATTAATATAGATATAGATAGGGTTTTATGTTTATTATTTTACATAACATAACTTCACTTTCCTACACACACATTAAAGAGGTGGGGTCCATATATTTTTCTTTCTCTTTCATCATTCCACTTTCTCTTTCTTCATCATTATGTAAGTTAGAAACTACCTTTATATTATGTCAGTAACATTAATAAAACACATATAGATATAGATAGATATTTCATTTTTGTGATTTAGATCCGACCCGACCCGAATTTGTGCTATCCAAAGATTCCAAACCAAATAAAGTTGTGTGGAAAAGTGTGAGGAAACTAGTTTGTATTACTCTTCTCTGCATCCGGAAGCGTGAGTTCGACCCTAACCTAAAGTGGTAATCGAGTTCGAAACCGGAATTCCATCCTGGCTTCGGATATCTGGAAACGGCTATTCCCGGCACGAAGAAGAAGGTCTCTCTCAGTTCAACTCCCAATTCCAAACATAAGATTAAGAATGGGAATCAGAAGGGGAACGGATATAAACCTGTTTAAGCTGTGCTCTGGCCTCAGAGTTTTGGGGTACTTGATGATCCTCTTGTTCGCTGCTATTGTTTCCCTCACTTACTACGCCGTCGTTTTCATCACCTGGGGCCCTCTCTTGTTTCGTGCCGGAGGACTCTCCTCCTTCTTCGCCTTCTCTATTCTCTTCCTCTTTCACATCCTCGTCCGTGTCTCCGAATTCCCTTTTCTTCTATTTCATTTCTGACTCACACATCGTTCTTCTAAATATTCAATTTAAATGTTTTATTTGCAGCTTATACTATTAACATGGTCCTACTTTATGGTGGTAGTCAACGATCCCGGTTCTGTTCCTCAAAATTGGAGACCAGATGTAGATGTAGATGTAGAGGTAGAGGTGCAGGAACACAATTTAGAAGCTGAAGCTGAAGTTGTAGTTGCATCTCACGCTTCCGATGGATTGGATTTGGAGACAAGACCCTCCACCGGATATTGTACTCGTTGCCAAAATGGCAAGCCACCGCGTTGCCATCACTGTTCTGTTTGTAAGTCACTTCCAATCTGTTTTTTCTGATATGCCTTTTTTTGTATTCCTTTCCATATTTAATATAAATTTGTTTGTTATTTGTCTCAACGATGCCTTTATTTGGGTTAGCTTATAATTTCAGTACATAATGAAACATACCATAAAACCATCTTGCTTCTTCTTGTAGGCCAAAGGTGTGTTCTTAAGATGGATCATCATTGTGTTTGGGTTGTCAATTGTGTTGGGGCACGTAACTACAAGTATTTTCTCCTCTTCTTGGTAAATGTATTTCTTTTCTTCCTTCCACCTAATTTCTTAGTTTAGCTTGACCTACAAGTAAAATTTAATGTTCTCCCCTCCCATTTTTCTCTGTTTAACTAGATGTATGGGGTTCAGTGTATTGCCAGTTAACATTCCATTGATCATCAAGTTTAGTGACAGTAGGTGGGAAGTGCATTTAACACTAAAAATTAGAATGAGAGATTTGGGGATTTACTACTATATCATTCAAATCAACTATATTTCCTCTCTCAACATGAACAGAAAGTGCCTTCTGAATGTGAACAGGAAGCACATACTTGAACTTTTATTTTAGAGGAAAACAAAATCTGAAAGTAGTGAAAGTGCATACTGTTAGAAGGAAAGGAGGGAAGATCAACTGGAATTGGGAAAGGGTTAAATTACTTGCTACTTCTAGACCCTAGTATTTGTTTTTCTTAATTTTGATTTCTCTCCCCTCCACCTATTCATAGTTGTATACATTCCTTGAGACAACGCTGGATTGCTTAGCTCTGGTCCCTAGTTTTATCAGATTCTTTGATGGAGCCAAGAATCATTCATTGTCTCCTGGGGAGTTTGGGGTCATCTTTTTGGCTTCTAGTAAGTATAAGTGCGCTTGTTCAAATCAAGTCACTCTGAATAGCTTTTATTGCATTCTCATAACTATTAATGTTTCTTACAGATTGTGTGCCTTGATGCAGTTCTTAATTTAGCCTTTGCACTGAGTCTTCTGTGTTTCGTAGTTATGCATGTATCTCTCCTGTTAAGCAACACAACATCAGTTGAGGTAATCAATGCAATGTTATTTTCTCTTTACCCTCTTTCAACTGGTATGTGGTAATAATATTGTTAACCTGTGTCTGAGACCCAGCATATCCTGTTCTAGTGGCATACGAAACATGCCAGGCTATTTTTAAGCTATTACATCAGAATCATGAGATTCATAAGGCCATCTTTGATTTTGATAAGATGGTTATGTACTTGGGGTTTATTTTTGTTTCAATGAGGTACTGATTCAAGTATCAATTCCTCATTATCTCATTGACCTTTAACTAGAAGAAAGCCTGGAACACTAACTTCCTTATAACTTTGAGAACAAATTGACATTGTTTTCAAAAACTAAGAGAGAGGAATTGTTTCTTATCAAATCTTTCTCATACTGCTTAGTACCTTCTTTTATCTAAAAGATTATTTGGGAAAATGATGTTTTAGGTTCATGAAAAGAAAAAAGGAGTCAGGTGGAGGTACGACTTGGGCAGGAAGAAGAATTTTGAGCAGGTAATATCTAATATCAAGTTGCAAAAGATTACAGAATGATAGTAAAACAACGAAACAAACATGTCTAACAAGATTAAACTACTTTAAAGCTCATAAATTTAGGAAGCACACATTACATATATGATTCATGAGTTAACAGTTAACAATAAAAAAATAAAAATGTATGTATGTAATATCTCTGGTGCAAGTGTATGAACACTAAACATGGATTAGTTGAGTGAAGAATAATGTTGAATTGATAATTTGTTGAGATTAGGTACTATTTCCCTCAAAGAGGTAAAGTATCTCGATATAATAGTGATCTAAGAGGCAATTGTATAGACTAAGGTTCTATGAAGAGTAATCGTGAGCAGTCTCACACAAAGGCTGAGAGAAAGGGGGATGGTGTCCAAGGGCACAATGGCTCTGAGTGTATTCTGGTAGTGTAACAACTTTGAAATTAATGTTTAGAAGGTGCCTCTTCAATGGCTGAAGAGGAGTATTTATGGGTGGGAAAGATTCCCTAATGATGAGTGAGAACGGGCCATAACCGTTTCTGTCCTAGTGGGTCCCACTGTACGTGAGGTGTGAGCTGTGTTGGTACTTGCTATAGGGGAGTGAGATCTTATAATGAGGGTCTAAAAATCTCACTTTAGGGATGTAGGAATGTGACCCCTTAAATGGGCCTTAGTGGCTTGCGCATTGGACTCAGTCAGTGTGGCCGGTCCAAAACAAATGTGTTAATGAATTGTTTCAAGGGCTTAGATGGGGAGTTTGTTTCCATGAATTAAATTATACCGAACAAGAGTAAATGATATGAACGGTAGACATTGATTCCTAATTTTCCTATATTTTCTGTTCCTATAAATTCCAAGAAGAGCTTATGTTTAAAAAATAGTTGTTTTTGTTTCCAAAAACCAAGTTTAAAAAAGGAAGAGGGGAGAGAGAGAGAGAGAATGTACAATTAAAAAAAAAATTCCTTACACCTTTCAGTCCTCCTACTCCTCCCCCTCTCGCCCCCTAAAAAAAATAAAAATTCTTACATCCTGTTGTAGTAAAAAATTTCTTCACTCCAGGAGGGGATCTCTAGCCGTTGCTTCTAAAGATATGAAAGAGAGAGAGAGAGCAGTGGCCTAAAAATCGATGTTGAAGTTAAGATTAAGAAAATTCTTACTCTAGGTGGATGTAAGAATTTTTCCTCCCCCGTATTAGTGACCAAAACCTAATTTTAATAATGTGATGTTTTTATGTAATTCAACATGAAATAAAGTCTTCTGCTGAGGTGTAGCTATCATGAAAAAATCCTGTAATGATATTCTCATGATCTGTAATTAAACTATTAGCTTTTAGCTCCTCTTAATGACAAAAATATGATCTTAAGTAATATGATGTTTTAATTTAGTTTAACATAAAGTATTATACTGAGGCTACACCAAAAAACAAAAAAGTATTATACTGAGGAATAAATCCTGTAATAGTTTTTATCAAAATAAAAAATTTCATGTAATAGTAGTAGCCTGATCTCTGATAAAACTAATAGCTTGTGAATATAGTTATTCACTATCTTTTTTTTTCTTCTCTATTTGACCTCTTTCTTATCAAGGTTTTTGGCACAAAGAAGGCCCTATGGTTGTTACCCTTGTTTTCAAAAGAGGATTTAGACAACATACCTGCATTAAGGGGCGTTGAGTTCCCGACACGCTCAGATGTTGATGTCTGAAGCTTGGGGTTATAGGTTTAAACCTTCTTTATAATAGGTTATAACGGTGCAGCGTAAGGCATGAAAGTATTGCATTGTTCTTGATTTAGATGTTAAAATGAAAAAATGGTCTAGTAGATATGTATATATGTAGTCTTGGGTTCAGTTTGTATTGATTATTCTCTTAATCAGTCAAAGAATCTGTAATCTGAGGAAAAAATGTAGATTTACTTTCGAAGCTCAAAATTCACTCCAAGTGTTTTGACCTATCGATTATTGCACCGTTCTAGCGAAATGCTGTTGTAGATTTGTATGTGGAATTGATTGATCAGAGTGGAATTTTCACTATTATCAGTTGATGCATTATTAATCTGATTTCTATATTGTACTCACTAATATTCATTGTAAAAGGAGTTTAAGGGTGTTGGGCTTCCTCCTTCAATGTTAAGTCCAAGCCCATTTGAGGGGTTTCCTAAAAACCCTAACCCTAATTTTCACCTCCTCTATATATACTCATTAGTTGTGGGTGGATGCTAGGTCATATGAGAGAATTTTATTTGACAGATATTTGAGAGAAAATTGTTTGAGCAAAGCTTTCTGCTTTGCATTTGAGAGATCTCTAGAGAGAGTTTGAGTGAAACATCTCTAGGGTAGTTTGATTATCACCATTGTTGGAGAGGTTGAGTTAACCACCACATTGGTGTATTCTGATTCTTTGTAACCATTATTTTCATAGTGGATTTTTGATCTGGACTAGGTCCCGTGGATTTTTACTTCTTCATTGGAGAAGGTTTTCCCACGTTAAATCTGGTTGTGTTCTTCTTTTCTCTCTCCTGTTTTGAGATTTTTCGTTTTGATATTTCCGCTGCGCTGCCTGACCTGGTGAAGTTCAGGCCGAGGTATTGCCGAGATCTGAGATCAGGATCTTGTAGATTGACTTCCGCACAAAGGCCCCTGAGCCGATCTGAGGGAACCGAGTTCCCAACAGTGGTATCAGAGCCCGAGTTCGATGGGTTCTGAGGGAGACGAGATGGAGACCAGTGGCATAACCAATGATGGAGACATGTTCAAGTTGACCGTAGACAACTTCACTTATTGGAGACCGATGATGGAAGATCATTTCTACTGCAAAGATCTATATGAGCCCATTACCCTTGATGAGAGACCGGCAGGCAAGACCGATAAGGAGTGGGAGATCCTGAGTCAGAAGGCGGTAGCCACGATCATGAAATATATTGATAAAAGTCTCTTTGAGCACGTGTCCGAATTCACGAACGTGTATGAGTTGTGGACGAAGCTGGAGTCCATGATTCAGAAGAAGACTCCCAGGAACAAAGCACACCTGGTTCACCGACTTGTTATGCTTGAATACAAGGACATCATGAGCATGATTGAACACCTGAACACCTACAAAGGTATTGTGAATCAGCTGTCAAAGGCTGATATGAAAATTGATGAAGAATTGCAGGCATTGCTGCTGTTTAGCTCGCTGCCAGAAAGTTGGGATACTCTGGTGGTGACCCTGAATAACTCGACTCCAGATGGAAAATTGAAGATGGATGTCGTGACAGACAGCCTCCTGGGCGAAGAATCGAGGAGAAGAGAACGAGGTACTTAAAGTACGTCTAAGGCTAATGTTGCTGAGAACAAAGGGAAATCTGACTCCCGGGGTAGAAGCAAAAGCCGGGGTAGAGGTCGTGACAGACGAGAAAAGTCCAGAGGTCGGTCAAAGCCGAAATACGAGTTGGAGTGCTTTTACTGTGGAAAGACAGACCATAAGAGCACCACTGCGGTAGCTGCCAACCCGGATGCCGAGATATTCCTCCTTGGTGAGGATAATTATTTGAATGTTGCATATGATGACTGCACCTGGATTGTTGACTCCGGTGCCTCCTTTCACGTTACTCCACACAAAGGCCCCTGAGCCGATCTGAGGGAACCGAGTTCCTAACAAAGGGATCATCCAAACATTCGACTTGTGAAGGTATTATGGAATCCAAAATTTTACTGGGAAAGATGGAACTATTGAAAATTGGGTGGGAATAAACTGGGTTCAAGGAGTCAAGAAACTGTCTTATTTAATTCTTAATATTGGTCAAGTTCTTATGACTCCAACCACTATTCACTTAACCAACAAGATACACCAAATAGGAAGGGGAATGATTTTTTTTTAGTGTTAAAATTTCATGAATGGAAACTCTTGCTTTCTCTTTCGTTGGAGAAATAAGATACTGAAACATACTGGATTATAAGCAGTGAAGTTCTTAGAGCTGAAGCCGTGCCATTAAAATCAGTTTCAGAATGTTAAAAAAATTGCTGAAATTGGTGACGTTCAGGTTACATGATTCGTGCATGGTAGAAGCTTTTGTTGTACAAGACTCTGGGATTCTTTTGAAACTCCAAAGCATGTTTCATCTAGCAGGGGTAAACTAGGATGAAAAATTTGGGAGGGCAAAAGAAATTATTTTAAGAGCGTTAAATTTATATTTTAATAAATAAAAAGGCATATCATGAAAATTTCGTAGTTTGGGGATAGTTTTGCACTGTGATGATAGTTATTAATACCCGCGTATACTTTATTATAAATTCCTTCTAGACTCTCGTGGAAGCCATTGAGTAGCACACTTTGTTCTTATCCTAACTAATTGTATTAGGGTCCGTTTGGATGAGTTTTTTTTAGTCAGAAGTTATTTCCCCCCCAAAAAAAAGCACTTTTAGTTTAAAGTGCATTTGGATGCCACTTCTAAAAAAAACAGAAGTCATAAAAAAAGTCAAAAACTTACTTTTTTCATAAACTAAAAATTTTAACTTCTCAAAAAAGCAAAAGTCAAAAGTTAATTTTTTTTTTCAAAAAATAAATAGTCTTAATATTTATAAAAAGCACTTTTAAAATAAGTAAGGCATAAAAGTAACTTTTTTTAAAAGTGAATCCAAACGCACTCTTAATGATCCAGATAAGTAACCGTTATAATATACAATGAATATAAAGTTTATGGGTAAAGTTACTATCATTTAACATAATCTAACCAATTTTTCCTACTCAAATAAAGATGCATGTGGGTCCCATACATATAATAAAAACAAAAAATAAAAAATGCTAGTGCGGAAACCAATGTGTGAGTGGGTAAAATTTTTTATATCATGTTACATAATATTAATTTTTCCCAAAGTTTATATCTAGAGAAGGGTTACCTTCACTCATACTTTGCATATATTTGGTAAACAAGTCTGGTAATAATCTTAAGAAGGAATTTTATATAATTTTTTGGTTCTTAGATGTTAAATGTTTCTTTTTTATTTAATACTTAAATTCTTTTTTTGGATACAACTAATACAAGTAAGTGAGAATTGAACACATAACCTAATACAACCTACTCAAATCTTTTACCACTAAATTAAACTTAGTGGTTTATTAATACTTAAATTCTTAGTACTTAAAGAATATGTTTATGGGAAAGTGTTTGTCATTTTAAATGACATAGTTTTTGTCATTTCACTCTCACAAAGAAGTGAGATCCACACCTTTTATGTTTTTGTCCACTCTCCCTTTCATGATCTATCTCTTTCTCACTTAAAATGATATAAGTTTACATCATTTAAAATGTTATATATTTTTTCCTATGTTTATAGAACTTATAAGACAAATATAATTTACTCTTTTTTTTTAGTATTAATATGGAGGTAGGGGTGTTAACGGGCCGAGCCAAGTCGATTTTTGGTCTTAAAATATTAAGCTTGTGTTTAAACGTGTTATTCTGACCAAACCTGTTACTTATTATAAATATAATTATCGGTCTGTGGCCTAACTTATTTACAAAAAATAAAAGCCTAGTTTAGCCTGTTTAAAAAAAAAAATAAGACAACAAAAATTTATCCAAACAGAATATACAATCAACAATACTAGTAATTTCATAAATATTCATAAATTCAAGGCATATCCAAACAGCATAATATAGAACAAAATCATTCAAAAACTTTATTGAACCAATAAAATGGGGGTGAAATGGATTGAGGAGAAAGAGAGGACTATAACAAGTAGTATAAAAAATATAAAATAATATATTTTTGAATTGGAGTAGTGCCAACAACCAATTTTAGACATGTAAGCTCAGATCTTCACGAACTGAGCCAAACGCCCTTGATTCATTTAATACCCTTCTAATCATCTTGCTCTCGGAGTACCACCATTGGCGATCAGTGCAATGAGATGTGTCTATTTATCTATCTCTTTGACTTGAAACGAAATGGGATTTTATTATGAAATATAAAAAAATCCTGTGATTATATTATTAATTAAAGATATGTATCTTGTTGTATAGGAGTACCACCATTAGAGTTAGCTCCTCATTAATACTGTGGATGCATTAGATAGTTGTATCACTTCTGACACAAAAAAACATCTACCAAGGATCGAATACACGACCCTATCCTTGGAGCATAATTCACTACCAACTACCAACTGTTCCCGCCCCTCATGTTTATAACGTTACTCTTGAATAAAAAAAACAGTAGGTCTTATAACGTTACTCTTTAATAAAATATAAGGAAGGCGTAAAGCAAATATCCTCATTGGTAACCCATTGTTTTATTTTTTAAAGAAAAATAATTGTTGTTCAAACACGTTTTGCATTTCACATCGACCACAAAATTATTACTGGAAAAGCTTTTTATTCCCTTCTATTTTTATTTTAAAAGATACTTCGGAACTATATCACCATATGCACGCTAGATGACGGATGGCCATATTGTCCACTTTACTATATTCTTGGCACTTCTTGCTAGATGAAAATGGAAACTCAATGCATCGTAATTTATGATTTCCAGTTTCCTGATGACTGAGCCTCCTTCCCACCCACCTTGTAATGCCATTGACCACCATGACTATTCAATGTAACAAAATCTTAAGTAATTGTGGGCAAAGCTCTCATTTGCATAATTCAATCACTTATGAAACATGTTTAACTTTTTCATGGAATGACTCGTTGAATTCTGTGAGGATTCCAAGAAATTTGACTTGAAATGGCCTTTTTTATTCATTGAAACTTGGCTGGATTAAGTAGCTGTTGGTTACTTGTAGTCTTACACATTTGCTTTTTTAAATGGTTGTATTATTTGAAAGCAACGTCATCTCTTGGAAAATAATAGAGGATCAAGGCACGGCTGCAGAAATACTTTATCTTGAAAGCTACCATTAGCTTACAAGACTTCCCATATGTGCCTAGTCAATTCCAATCTTTTTGTAAAATCTGGTGAAGGGAACATCTGAGACTTGCTTACCCCTGCAGCCCTGTTATCCCATGCCGCTTCCAAATCACGTAATTGACCTAGATTCTCTTAGATAATCCCTGTAGCCATTTTTTTTTTATTCATAAAAGATGTCAAAATAATAATACTTGAAAGTTTTGTCCCAGATATCAACTACCCCTGTCATGTTCTAAGATATCTAATATCTTTTGTCATAAACAAAAACAAAAAACAAAAAAAGAGTAAAGTGAACAAATGCTGAAAAATGATGTAGCTGTGATTTATTGGTATTATTTTTTTCAGGAGAGTTGGCTTCCCCTAGTATTTCCACAAGTTTCGGTTCTTTTCTTTGAGTCTGTTATGAGACTAATTCGTGGTGCAGAAAAAGTCAGTTATAAAGATATTTAAACCCCTCCTAAACGTGACATATAGAATCGAACTGAATCCCTTTGCTTTCCACTCTTCAACTCCCTTACTGTCAATTGAACTACCACGGTTTGCTGTAGCTGTCTTTCATTTAATCCACGGAAACTATGAAAAGATTACTGAAATTCAGTTTGATGAATATTTTATAGACATATAACAGAAAACAACAAAAGAACAAGAAAGCTGTAGTGTACACTATCAAGTATATGGAACATCAACCGAAGGATCATTTTGAACTGTTTTACACAAAATTGCCAAAAGGGGTTTTTCCTGATTGAAGAAAACTACTTTCCAGTTAAATCTCTTGAACAGTTTCATATATTGCAAAGTCAAAACCAGAAAATATACAAGGAGGTACTTGTCTTAAAAGCAGGAGAACGAAAGCAGAGAACTAATATATAAAACAGCTAGCTTATATATGCAAAGATCATTTCTTTGGGTCAGAAAGTGAGTTATCCACTGGATCAGTGCGTTGACCCGTGTTAAAAGCTTTCTCTTCATCACTTTTGGAAATACCCTGATCAGGAATGATTATAGAGATCAAGATAATGAGTGGGGTGAGGAAGAAGACGAAGCCAAAGGGCACCATCCATAGCTGCCTATTTGTTGCATGAAATTTGTATAGCCACCATCCAAGCACAGAACCTCCACCTATGCATATTAAAAAGGACACTAAGAAAACACTCAAGTATGGCTTTGTTATCCACTTGCTTTTCTTGTAGTCTCCATTTCCTTCTCCTTCATTTGATCCCATCTAATTGCAGCCCCCAGATAGAAGAGGAGAGACTTGCCCTGAAACTGAAAATTAAAGATAAACTAATTTCTCATTTGTTTTAAATTAAAAAGGATCAGACCCAATATGAATAACAAAACAATAAAACTTACCTGCAAGTGTTATGGAAGAAGCAAAAGTGTTGGGAAGCTAAGAGGGCAAGAGGTCCATGACGTGGGATTCTGCTTCTCTAAAAGAGTCATACGAACAAAGCAAGTTCCTATTGATGAGCTATAATTAAGGGGTCATTCTTTTTTTATGGGAAGAGGGTGGGTCGTTGGAAAAGTCTACGGGGAAATTTCGGGAATGAGGAGGAAGAAAACTAAAAGTTTATATATATGTTTCATAACTCTACTTCCTTAGTTGTATTAAGGGAATATATTCTTTAATATCAAAGTTGTTAACGTTTATTTACCTAAAAAAGTTGTTAACGTTTATTAAAGATTGCTATTGATTACGTCTCAGGGTTTGATACTCTTCACGGGGGAAGGCTATCTGGGGCAGATTGCTATTGATATAATGATTACGTCTCAGGCTTTTGACACTTTAAATGGCGGAATTATCTGGGGTAGATTGCTCTCTCTCTCTCTCTAATAACTTTTTATTATATAGTTTTCTTTCGAATTGAATCCATTATTGAATTAAAAATTTTTATGATATAAATCATATTTGTGAAATATTATGTTAATTTCAAATTATTTAATACTTTATTTAATACTAAAGTGATGTATATTTTAAAATATATGAAAGGTAAAAATAATTTGATTATATTTTTATTGCTGTTAAATTTTATAAGAAATAATTAAAACTATAAGTACTTTTAAGCCACATTTATATGAAATTATTAAATAGTGTAAAAATAGTAAATTTTGCGGTGATGCATACTAATCCTCTCTCTCTATATATATATATATAGAGGTTCGTTATTTAATTGCCATTTCTATATATATATATAGGTTGATAATACAATTGCAATTTTGACAACTGGTTTGTTGTTTGGGAACTCGAAGTGCCTAATGGCTGGCGGTGGCTTAGCTTTCCAAATTGGCCCCCGCCAAATTAAAAAAATAAATAATTTAAGTGACAAAATTAAGTATAAAAATAAACTTAAAATTTGTCACAATCAGAGCAAAATCTGTACTCATTGCAAAAAGTAACAAGTTTAAGGATTTAATGTCTTCCTAAGAGATATTTTTTTCCCTACACAATTACACATACATAAAAATGTGTAAGATTCTGTTATCAAAAAAAAAAAAAATGTGTAAGATTCATATTTTTTTCTCTCTCTTTTTTTTACATGAACCCTATGTATTTTTATGTGTCTAACAGATAATTTTCTATAACATAAGATATATTAATCCCTAAATTTAATAAGTACTTTAAAAAAAACATTTTAAAAGTTTTGATTATTAAGTAAAAATTTAAGAATAGTATTTGTTTTTAACAGTTTTTATATTTTTTTAAGAATAGTAATTTTTTATTTTTAAATTTTATCATCTTCTTAACCTCGAATCTTTTTATTTAAATTTTTGTTTTAAGTTTTTTGTGTTCTTTGTCTCTTTTTTCTTTTGATCATATTTGTATTAGCTTTTGCTAAGCTTATATTGAATGATAAAAATTTCCAATATCATTAAAAGAATATAATTTTTATGCACTATTAATAAAAATATTTTGTACTTTAATTTAATAATATATTGTCATATTAAATGAATTTGTCACTTCATGCATGTAATTGTTAACATAATTAAAATTATTAATTAAATAAACACTGCATTAAAATTAAACTCTGATCAAAGTCTACACTATTACATGCTTAAGTGGTGGTATATATTGAACATTTACAAACTCAATGTAAACATTAAAAATTATATTTTCATTTATTTCAACACTAATAATAAGTTTATTTCTTATTTAATTTAAAATTAAACTCTTATATCACTATTGTGTGTGTGTAGAATCTTATATCATTATTTACTTGCTCATACATTGTTGAAAAATATTCAATCATTCTATTAAATAGTTCAAGCAAGACTTTACTTTAAACAGGCGTGACAAGTTTTAAACACAAGACTTAAATTTATTCTATTTACATGACAATAATATATAAGTTTCTTTTTAAGATCTGACTTGATCTTTTTAAAAGTAAAGCCTGACTTGAAATTTTATTTGATATCCATGTTGTAATGAATAACTTAATAGACCAATATGTATATACCTAAATAGGTTAATAGCTTAACCATTTATGTAACTTTGTCGACCTAAGACTTTAAATAAATATATGATTTAAAGATATTATTATAAAGATTTAATATAATAATAACAATATTATAATTATTATTTAGTAATAGATCTTTAAAATATCATGAAACTTATTTTTGTTAATTCAATAGGCTTTTAGAAAATATTAACCTAATTTGTTTAGTAAACATACAAGAACTAATGGGGTCAAGTGATAAGCTTTAAACCAGCAGTGTATCTTCTACATACCTAAAACCATAGCTAAAATGGGTGGATTTTGACTTGTGTGCCTCTCCGCGACTGCGCCATTGGATGGGAACTTGAACTTGCGTATAAAACATAATTAATCATTGTCCATAATGGAGTTGCATTACGAGGAGATATTCATTTCGTTAATGAATGATGGTATCACTTTAAGTAACACCAAATTGAAAAGCTTACGATAACTAAACCGTTGATACTTGATAGAATACAAAAACATTGTTTTATGCGTTCAGTGTGTATCTTTTTAAAATATGAAAGTTATGTACTTTTAATTTTTTATTCTATATATTTTTCGTAGTATATAGTTATTAGGGATGTTCATCAACCAATCCAAACCAATTCAAATCACGGTCATCGAATCGAAAAATCAAAAACCAAATTAATCGAAAATAAAAAAAATCGCAAAATTTAATTGGATTGAATCGATTTTTGGATGGATTGGTAAAAACCAATCTAATCCAAACCGATCCAATTATTCCCCAACCTTACCATCTACTTACTCGAGCCTTTCCTCAATCATAACCCAAAAACCATTAGCAAAATTTTAAATCCAAGACCCATTAACCCATCACATTGGAGAAAGTGGATTGTGCTTGATCTATGTTATGTTTTTTTTGTAAGATACATAATATATTTTTATTACATAGGTTATTGTTGTACGACAGCTTCTCTATAGGATGAAAATTTGGGTTACTTCGTATCTCACACAACCATATTATAAATTTTTTGTTGAAAGTAAAAGATGGTAATTTAACCTTTTGTTGTACAATGCTTCTAGATTGCACAATAATCATCATACAAACTTTACAAAGCCGATACATATAAAAGATATATTATTTGCCAAATAATCATCATACAAATCTTAGGCTTTTCAAAAAATCAAAAACTGATCCAATCCAAACCGAATAAAATTGGATTGGATCGGATCGGATTTGAAAAAAAATTCAAACTAAATGGATGATTACATGATTAAATCGAAGGGATTAGATCTGATGATTTTTACTTTCAAAACTGATCCAATCTAGACCGCATACATCTCTAATAGTTATAACATGAAAAATTACTTTTTTTTTTACTTTCCACGTCAGCTGATATAATTGAGGAGAGAAAAAAAACTTTTTATGTTATAATTATATACTACCGGAAGTATACAGAGTAAAAAAACTAAAAAAAACACAACTTATATCTTTTTAAAGCACAAATAATTTCCCCATAACACCAGCGCTTTGGCATCCAAATTAAATATTTACAATATATGTGTTGTATATCTTCATTCTACGGGACCAATATTTTAAAGTAGGGAAATGCTAGAGTTATGTAACATGAAGGAGAACAAATTTCCTACAGAAATAGCTTTTGGTGGGATCCACGAGTTTAAAAAAAAGGAAGAGAATGAGGCACTCTTATCGAAGAGACTTGTGAGTGCAGGAATTTTTTTTTTTTTTCATGTTACATAACTCTTATATTTCCCTTTAAAGTAAGTTTCACTTGAGCCTGTCAACGATGAAATTACTTTCTTTAGGGCTCTAATAAAAAAGACAAAACTTATAGGGACTTATCCATAATCATCCACTAATAAATTAAATTATTTGATATATAATTACTCACTTATTATCAATTGAATTTTTTAAAAAAATTTGGTGAATTAAAATTTTACCTTAATGTTTGTTTAAACATTTTGCAAACCCCTGCGTCAAGCAAGCCATCTCATTAGCTATTTGTATGGCCCAAAGGCTAAATCTGAATTCCGTCCATAATTCCAAAATAGCTATTAGCAGGCCTTCATATATCAATTTGATCCATATATGATCCAATTTGGTCCATACAAAGTTTCTGTGACCTTTCGCCTTATCCAATTTTATTGGGCCATTTTTTTATATAATGTTCATAATTTTATTTCTTATTTTTCCCTCTATTGAAAAATGAAAATACAATTTTTGTTTTACCATTGATAATTCAATTTGGGCTTCCCAATGTTGTAATCATTACAATAAAAATATGTTCAATTAGTTTAATTGAAACTAACTTCTCAACGCAACTGAAGAAAAATAAACAACAAACAATTATAATTGAGGAAGGTTATACTTACAATTTTTTTTTACAACCTCTTACAATCATATCTTAACACCGTTGATTTTCGCCAATCAACGGTTATAATTTTTACAAATTAAATTCATTAATTAATTATTAATTCACAATAAATGATAACCGTTGATTGACGGAAATCAACGATATTAAGATATGGTTGTAAGAGGTTGTAAAAAAAAAGTTGTAAGTATAACCTTCCTCATGATAATTTGGTTTAACCACTTGGTTTAACCACTGCATCTTAATATATTACAGGGTTTAAAATTCTGACGTTGTATGAGATAATTTTATCTCTTACATGTACACCCATAAAAATATGTAAGACCTACTCTCTTTTTCTCTATCTTCTCCTCGCATAGTCCCACATGACAAATTTTAAACTCTATATTATATATACAAAAAGTTTTTATCTTATTGCAAAAGATAAAGTTATAAGGAGAAATACTAAACTTTATATATAAATAAATTGATTGAGCTAAACTGACTATTAAAAGTAAAATTAAAAAAAAAATTAAATGATTGTCCTTGGCTTCAGGTTTTTGAAGTGGCTCCCTCCTTGCACATGTGAAAATTCTCACGGAGCGTTTGGTAAAGGAGAAATTTTTTTTTATTCAAAAATCTCGATTTTTAAAAATATAATTTTTATAATTAGTTTACGATAATATCCGAAAATATAATATTTAAAAAAAATTAGTTTCTCAATAATTCTGAAAAATTCCGCGTACCAAATGCTCCTTTAGTGTCGCTTCTGTTCCAGAAGAACAAGAAAAAGTAAAAATCCAGTTTTCATATTTGGAAATCTGCAACCCAAGTTTAATTCATTTGGGTTTCTTACTACTGCTCAGTTTGGTTGAACCTTTGTGTCTAGTTAAGTTAACAAATGAAAATTATTAAGAGTATATTTGATTGTGTTTTATTTTTATATTTTTTTAATTATTTTGTAGAATAGTTAATAAAATAGGTGTTTTTTATTTTATTTTTTTTAAAGTTAAAAGTTGAAACACAAAACAAAAGTAATTTAGATATGTTTTTTAAATTTGATTTAAAAAATAAAAAAAGTTATAATTTTTTTTTTTTATAAAACAGGACTTATCTAACAAGTTTTTTTTTTTTTTTTTTTTTGGTATAAAAAAAAGGTATTTTTAAAAAAGTATTCAAACAAGCTCTAAGTTTTACATTTCTTTCTTTGTCTCTTTTCCTTTGTTTTACAAGGAAAGAACAATGTCATCATTTCCGGATCCAAGTTCTCTTGTGATTGACATGCTACCCCATCTTTGATTCTGATTCATACCAGTTCCACAAAAACTTGTCATCAGGGTTGCAAGACATATATTGTGGCATATTGAAAGGGAAAAAAAATGAAGAATTAGGTATCATTTTCCTCTATTTCCCCATGCCATGTGCTATATGATATGAAAGAACACATTTTGACCTATTTACACCTCTGTCCGCGTCAAGCTGAAGGACAATCATATTAGGGTCATTTCTTCATTGATTCGTAGTTCGTTTGTTGTGCTGCAGTTTCTAGTGCAATGCACTTCTTGTGGTTCTTGCTAAATCGAGTCTGTTTCGATGTCCTATAGAGAGAAAAAATAACCCAAAAAGAAAAGTTAAGGGCTTAAGGCCTTGTTTAATTGTGTTATTGTTTTTTTTTTTCAACTTTTTAAAAAAATTATTTGATGTATTTTTTTAAGATTTATTTTACGAAATAAAAGAGTCTGTTTGATTTTATTTTTGTTTTTGGAAATTTTTTCATATAACTGTTTTAATAAACAATTAAAACTCTTATTTGATAACTTTTATTTTCAGAATAAAATTTTAAAATTTGATGATGCTCTGGCAGCCTTAGTAATCACAACAATCTTGTCATTTCAAATGACAGCAGGGATAACTGAACAAATGTTTATGTTTTTTATTCTAAAAATAAAGAAAAATTATATTATTATGTTGCATGAGATTTATCTTTTATAATACACTCACATAAAAAGATGTCTCTTAATATAAAATAATTTCTCTCTAGAGAAGTAAAACCCCTAAATATAAATTATAGATAATAAGTTTTTAAAACAAAAACAAGTTATAAATAAATTATATTTTATAATTTTTTAACTAGTCCAACAATTATTCGATTAATTTGGTTCAAACTTAACTTGACCATGGCTAGGGATGTAAATGGATGGTCAGATAGATTTTGATATAAATAAATTAGGTTTATGCAAAATATTTTGAAACTGATAGAATTTGTTAACCTGGTGTAAGTTAAATTATATGTTTGGCTTGACTTATATCAAAGAATCAAAAGATTTGACCTAGATTTGTTAACCTATTTAACCCTTCAATATTTGTTAAGAATTAAAATAAATAAATATAATAATATCATTTTGTTAATTAAAATTATCAAATATATATTTTATTTTAATTAAAATAAATATATAATATCGATCGACCTATATGCTTATAGACTAGACCTTGTAAAACTAGACATATGACATATTTTCTGAATGAGCTATTTTTAAGATTTAAGTGTATTCTATTTTATTAAATATACTATGTTAAATTTGGTCTGACTTGTATCAAAAGAAAAAAAAAAATTGACATGACATAAGTCGGATCGTAGATTCGCAGGACTCATTTACACCCTTAGCCAAGGGTTAACTCTGTGAAGATTTTTTTTTTCATTCCCAAATTTTCTTTTATATTTTTTCTATTCCTATGGCTTTTTTAAAATAAATAAATAAATTCAAACAATGTTAAAATATCTTCTTCTTTTTTAATTTTGAAAATTTTTAATTGATAAATTATGTTTTAAAATTATTTTACAGAATAAGAATTTAAAAAAAAATGATAAATTTTGTATTAAAAATAACTTTGGAAAACATGATAAACACCGACCACATGATTATTTTGATTGATTTATTGGAACCAACCACGGACCACATTGATTATCAACGCCATTATTTAAAAAAACATTGATTGAATCAGTTTCTAGTTGGAAAAGCAAGATTCAAATGTGATGTGATGGGCGAAACTCCCTGTCTATGTCACCATATACACATACGAGAATGGGACCCAAAAGCTTTAATCTCACTTGCTAACTAAGTACATAAATCCATTGCGGTACGTTTAGAGGGACCATTGTCAAGTTGCCAGTTCAAAGGGTCCTACCTTAGGGATCAAGCCAGCATCTACAAGGATATGTTGTTTTCATCCCTTTTGACAACGGTTTACCACCTCTACTCCATTTAGAATTGAAACTAAATATATACGTATCACCAAAGATAAACTTGATTATAATCTATCACATCACATGCTCAATCCTAATACACCTGTTTTCAGCATTTGATGCCCAACAATTAAGTCAAAAATATACTTCATAAAGTAAAGTGTGAGATGATAATCGAAAATGAAAAAAATCAGACGGGTGAGTTTTAACAGATTCAAGATTCATTATACTAGCGCTTGTAACTCGCAAAAATATGAGCAGGTGATTTTTATATTTATTTTATCAAAGATTATCAAATTTATATTAAAGAAATTAAATGCTGCACAAGTCTTAACATATTAGCTGAACCAATGACCGTAAAATGTATACTTTGTGGTCAACCAAATCCGAAATGCAAGAGCAGTTGAACGAGGTCGGTGAGCTACATGCCTCAGGTATGGCTTCAGCATGTAAGTCGTGTTGAAAAAGGAATTGAAGCATGACAGCATAAAGACTCAACGATTTGCAATTTCCAATGAGGACTTTATGATCAGTGCCCGTAATATTGGGAATTTTTTTTTAATATATCTGATATATTCACTTGGGTACATCTAATCCTAATATTGGGGCCAATTCTAATTTTGTGTAAAGAACCTTGGGATACACCACCTGAAAAGCTAGTTCAAGGGGTGAGAGTGCCCAAGGCCTTATAAAGGCCATATTAGTTTCTCATCCAATCAATGTGGAACTATTTATCTCAACACGCCCCCTCACGCAAGAGACAGACCCATTTTTTGTTTACCTTCTTGTGTTTTTTTTATTTTAATTTCACTTTTTAAAACGGGGGACAATGAGACTCTGATACTATGTAAAGAATCTTGGGATACACCATTCTAAAAGCTAGCTCAAGGGTAGGAGTGCTCAAGGCCTTATAAATGCCATATTAATTTCCCACCAATCAACGTGAAACTATATATCTCAACAGAGCTATTTTTTGCCATTCTCTCGGTGTGCTGAAATTTCAACCACATACCAAAACTTTTGTAAAATTAAACTCAAAAAAATGGGTAACATTACATAAGCTGAGACATTGAACCGTAGGAATGCAGGTATTACTGTTTTGAGCTGACTGAGGAATGAATTTGTAAAACTAGGTAGACTAGGTTATGCCATTTCGATTTGTTGGCCTAAACCATTTCTCCACCAACTTAGATAAATATATACCAACTTTACTCGGAAAAGTCAAATAGTTTCTTAGCTCCACCATCCACCACCAAACTTCCTTGCATTTCTGGATTCGGCGCAACAGTTTAATAATTTAGATCAGCTACTTACATTTCATATTATTGTTTTGTTTGGTTTCCTCTCTCCTACTTTCTGTATCCTATCAGTTTTGATTGTTTTGAAAAGATTGAAATGAATTCTTCTTTTAAGAAAAACATGGCAGTACAAAGAGATTGACTTATTATCCCCGTGAACATGTTGAAGTCACTTAATACCCCTTAATTTTGTTGCCTCAGTACATCTTTGGATAGTGATGAAGGATATTGACCTTTGCTAAAGAGAGACAAAAACAAATCGAATCTTCAGTAAATATCATCAATTTTAAGTGCAAACAAAAGTTCCTGTGACCGGATTCATTTAACTCAAAACTGATTTATTTATTTTCAAGTTTTTTTAATGGGGTTGAACTTTTGACAAATTAGCACAAGACCATTAATTGTTCCTAGACGACCAGCCACCAACAACTACCGGCTTTCCATCAATTTAGGAAAATTTCCCCTCTTTCCCCATCTCCCTTTTCCTTGCTGACTGATACACGATTTCTCCCCGCATTAGTGATCTTCATCTTGGACCCTACTAATATTTTTCAGTTCACATTTGCGTGTGATTACCCCATTTTTTTTATTTCAAAGGCACACGCAAAATAACACAAATAGAAATTACTGAGCAAAACCCTCTCGTCCCCTTCTTATAGTCTCAAATCTCAATTGTCTATCCACTACAAATCACGCTACATATATTATTAACAACACAAATTACAAAACGCAAAATCAAGCTAAGATTATATAAAAATCACGCTACATTTATTATTAACAACACAGATCACAAAACGCAAAATCAAGCTAAGATTATATACAAATCACGCTACATTTATTATTAAGAACACAAATTACAAAACGCAAAATCCAGCTAAGATTATATACAAATCACGCTACATTTATTATTAAGAACACAAATTACAAAACGCAAAATCCAGCTAAGATTATATACAAATCACGCTACATATATTATTAAGAACACAAATTACAAAACGCAAAATCCAGCTAAGATTATGTGTATATAATATGTATGTTGCTTTAAAAATAGGATGGTTTTCTATAAGTGGTTGAGCTATCCATCCATCTTTTTTGAAACTACTTCCTCCAAAATTAAATCACACGAATAAAAACAATAATAGCTTTCTTGCGGTTAATATCCTAGGCCCCATGTAGCGTGCAAGTATAGCCGCATTTGTTTTTTTTTTCAAAGAGGGTAATTATTGTTCATCTCAGTCCCCTCCTTTATAAACCAACGCAAGTCCCTCACAAGCTCTATAGACTCAAACAGAGCGAGCCTCTCTCTCTCGCACACACGCTGACAGAAACAAACACAAAACACGGGTGAGAAAAAATAAAATAAAAAAATAATGGGTCGCGATAGCATAGACATGGATAAGGAGAGATTAACGGCTGAGATGGACTTCAAGGACTCATCCTCCGCCGTCATCAAAATCCGGCGACGGTTGCCGGATTTCCTACAGTCGGTGAAGCTCAAGTATGTTAAGTTAGGGTACGGGTACACATGCAACGCTGCCACCGTTCTCATGTTTGCCGTCATAGTCCCTCTCTTCCTGTACCTCTTGGTTCAACTAACCGGTCTCAAACTCCACCACCTGTCCCAATTTTGGTCCAACCGCACGGTCCAACTCGACCCTGATACGGTCACCGGTTCAGCCGTTCTACTCTTCCTCATCGGCCTGTATTGGGCGAAGCGGTCCACGCCGGTTTACCTCGTGGACTTTGCCTGTTACAAGCCAGAGACGGAGCGAAAAATCTCAGTGGAATCGTTCCTGAAAATGACAGAGGAGAGTGGTGCCTTCGAGGAAGAGAGCCTTCAATTCCAGAGGCGAATTTCAACAAGGGCCGGTTTGGGAGACGAGACGTACCTATCGAGAGGAATCATGTCGAAGCCACCAAATCTGTGCATGAAGGAAGCGCGTTTGGAAGCAGAGGCCGTTATGTTCGGAGCATTGGATGATCTCTTTGCCAAAACAGGTGTTAACCCCAGAGACATTGACATTCTTGTGGTGAATTGCAGCTTGTTCAACCCGACCCCATCTCTTTCTGCAATGATTGTCAACCACTACAAGCTCAGGACCAACATAAAAAGCTACAACCTTGGCGGCATGGGTTGCAGCGCTGGTCTTATCTCCATTGATCTCGCGAAGGACCTTCTGAAAGCGAACCCAAACTCCTACGCTGTGGTGGTGAGCACAGAGAACATAACCCTCAACTGGTACTTCGGCAACGACCGTTCTATGCTCCTCTGCAACTGCATTTTCCGCATGGGTGGTGCCGCTATACTCCTTTCCAACAAATCCTCGGACCGGGTCCGGTCCAAGTACCAGCTTGTCCACACGGTTCGAACCCATAAGGGTGCCGACGACAAGCACTACAACTGCGTTTACCAGAGAGAGGACGACACGGGGAAAGTCGGGGTGTGTTTGGCGAGGGAACTAATGGCGGTGGCCGGTGACGCATTGAAGACAAACATAACAACGTTGGGGCCGCTGGTTCTGCCGTTTTCGGAGCAGTTAATGTTCTTCGTGTCGTTGGTTCGGAGGAAGTTGCTGAAGGGGTCGAGGGTGAAGCCTTACATTCCGGACTTCAAGCTTGCTTTCGAGCATTTCTGCATCCACGCTGGGGGAAGGGCGGTGCTGGACGAGTTGCAGAAGAACCTTCAACTCAGTGAGTGGCATATGGAACCGTCTCGGATGACTCTGCATCGCTTCGGGAACACGTCCAGCAGCTCCCTGTGGTATGAGCTGGCGTACACGGAGGCAAAGGGTCGGGTCGCGAAGGGGGATCGGATCTGGCAGATTGCATTCGGGTCGGGTTTCAAGTGCAACAGCGCCGTGTGGAAGGCGGTGAGGGACATGCCTGTGGTTGGGGACTGGCGGGGCAACCCGTGGGATGATTCCGTCCATGACTACCCTGTTACTGTCCCCGCCGCTGCTTCTTAGAAATGAATTTTATTTAAATTATATAATTTTTAACCTCTTTGGGGCGAGTGTTGTTACTTAAGTACATCATTGCTTAATGTCAGTGGTCGTACTCTGTGTTCTATTTTGCTACTAGAAACTCATCAACCTTATCTAATCTACGCAAAAGGAATTAAGGAACAAATATTTTTATTTATATTGTGAAGGTGATATAATATATCAACCATGGATTTGACAATTAATTTTGTGTTGTCCGTTTGCATTTCCAATAAAATTTTTAGTCTATTTTTAGTATCTAGAGTATTTCGGTGTCATGTCAATAGCAATAATTCCTAATGTGTCTTTCGACCATTTAGAATTGTCTTGTTATAAAATATTGTAAGATTAATAGGACCATATAATTTTAATTTCTTATCAACATATTTTTATAAAAATATTAATAAAAGTGAATGGATGCGGGTTTTTCAAAACCCTCACCCGAAAGAGGGCAAAAGTTATATAATTTAAATAATATTAATAAAATTTAATGTCAATATTGACGAAGGTTATATTCCCATTTTAAGATTTTCACAAAAAAATAGGAAATCTCATTTTAAGATGAGTTTATAAAATTAAGGTAGTGCGCGCGTGTTTTGTAATATATATATATATATATGTGTGGAAAAACATTTCTCAAGCAGCTTGAGATAAGTTTATCTTCAGCCACTCCAAAATTACGTCATTTTATTTATTTATTTATTTTCTTATATTAATTGATTCACCTTTGAATTGTTATGATTCATTTTTTGTCTTTTTCTTTGTTACCATTAATTCATCTTTGTACGGTTATGATTTAGTAGCTGAAGATAAAATTATCTCAAACAGCTTGAGAAATGATAAGCCTATATATATATATGAAAAATATTATAATGACACTTATTCACTCATAAAAGTGAAAGGATTTTGTTCTAGAGTGAACATTAATGTTTAGCAGGATAGTTAGTATTTGTATCTACGGAACTTATGGTAAAGATGTCAGACAATGGGTGTGTGTGAGACATATGCTTAGTAGATAGATAGGATGTGCTCTGAGCACAGATGTATAGATTGTGTGTGAGTCATATGCTTAGTAGATATGATGTGCTCTGAGCACAGATGTATAGATTGTGTGTGAGTCATCTGCTTAGTAGATAGGATGTGCTCTGAGCACAGATGTATAGATTGTAGCCATGGTGGCAAATTTTGTAAATACTAAGATAGGTTATCAGATGAGTTCCCTCATTATTAGCTATAAAGGGTTATATATAAATGAAATGCACTAGGAGGTTGTGCCCCCAGTGGATAGCTTGCTGGTGACTTAATGGTGTGATGCAATGTTTAGTGAATGATTATTTGTAGTGGATAGAAGTCAGGGGAGAGTGGTGGAATGAGATGCTCTGGATAGGAAGTGGGAACCACTTAAGTTCTTCATAATAGATTTCAATATTATATATTAACTTTTTTTCTTTTTTCTCATTATAATGACACTTATTCACTTTTATATGAATGTGATAGAAAAAAAATTATAAAATAAAAATAAAAATATTAAAATCTTATATATATATATATATATATATATATATATATATATGCTTTAACATTTCTATAGTGAATGTAGATAAGTTATTTGCATTCGTTCCCAAAACTAGGAGTGTTCATAAACCGATCCAAACCGCAAAAACCAAACCGAAAAACCAAAAACCGAAATAACCGAAAACCGAAAAACCAAAAACTGAAAAAAACCGCAAATATTTTTCTGGATTGGATCGGTTTTCGGTTTGGATGTTGAAAACCGATCCAAACTTATTTTCTACCAATTTTTTTTTTTGTTAATGTAGTATTCATGCCAATGATCTAGGTATGGGTAAGAAGAATTCAGTTTTATGTGTTAAGTTTACTATGTTATGGAATTTATGGATTACTTTCGTTAATCTAGTATACATGGTTAAGTTTTTTGTAGAAGCTGTGTTTTGGCCAGTGTTCATAGTGGCCACTTTTGCATCCATTATAATTTATAAGTAGTAAAACAGTGATTTGTGTAAAAGAATTCATTACTTTTTTTTATTAGAACATCGATCAATAATTTTTTTTATTAGTGATTTTGGAAGATTTATTACTACGGTATTGTCAAAATTTTCTGCTACTACCAATACAAAAAGATCCATGACAAATAATACTACTCATTTTTCTAAAAATAATTCTTATAAGTTCTGTTTTTTTGGTTTTTCAAAAAACCGAAAACCGATCCAATCCAAACCGAAAAAAATTGGATCAGATTGGATCGGATTTGAAAATAAATTCAAACCGATCGGATGATGTAATGACCAAACCGAAGGAATTAGATCGGATGGTTTTTTGCTTCAAAACCGATCCAATCCAGACCGCGAACACCCCTACCCAAAACGACGTTGTTTTGGGTAAAAAAGTTAAAAACTATAATGAAAAAGACTATTATAATCCTGAAATAAATTATAATTACAAAAATACCTTGATTTCTGCCACAAAACGACGTCGTTTTGGGCTCAATGTAGATAAGTTATCTACATTGATGATAGAAAAAGTGAACTATATATATATATATATATAGGGTTTGCATTTATCATTTCACATGACATAAAAAAGTTTCCTACACACACAACATTTTGTGGGGCCCACACTTTTCGAAACAAAAAAAAACTACGGCACGCAAAACGAATCTCTATAACATTACACAATCACTTTTCCTACAATATAACCCTTATAAAATCTTATATATATATATATATATATATAGGGAAAAACTAATATTATGTTGTAGGAAAGTTCTTAGGTCATGTTATAGAGACATGAGATTGTGGGGTCACTATTTTTAAAATAAAAGAAAAGTAAAAGAATTGATGGGCCCACTTTTATGTTTGTGTAGAAAGATTGCCTGTGTCATGTAAAAGAAGGAAAACATTACCCATATATATATATATTCATCGTTAATTGCACAATAAATCTTTTGGGAGTTTATTAAATATAATTAGCAACCAACAAATTCTTTTTCAACTCACAACATTATCAAAGTAGTATTCAATTTACAATTGAACATACCCTCTTGCACAATGTCCTTATTTGTTAAAGAGGAATGCTATAGGAGTGTCAAAATGCATTGAACCTAAGGGATTAACCCGGATAACTTACAAAATATGTGAACTCACCAAAATTAAAGAATTTTTTTTTTTGTTTTTTTGTTTGTTTTATGTGGTGTAGCCTGACACAAACAAATTTAAAGTAACCTGGGCTCACCCATACGTTCAAAATTGTCAAAAATGACCATTATATTTACTGTATTTCCTTTTTTTTTATTGTTACCTAATGTTATGTATAAAATAAATGCTTATTTATTTAAATTAAAAATTAATTTTAAATCTTTAAGAAAAATAATTAATAAATTATTAAAACTTAATTATATAAATTATTTGAAATTGTTATTTTTTTTACCCAATTTATATAAATAAATAAATAAATGTGAACCAATAAATTTATCTGAATAGTCTACTGTCTCCGAAGAAAAATAGATTCTTGTCGTAAAGGATGACAAAACTTTAAAATAGAAAGAGAATATGCCTTCAAGTTTTTTAAACTTATTCCTAAAATAAAATTTATTAAATAAGTTTTTAATATTTTTATTCAGTGAAGTAATTTAAAAATGGTTTTATGATTTTTTTTTTTTAAAAAGAATATTGGGGATGGAAGTGTATGGGGATTGGGAGTATATTGGATGGAATAAACGTAGGCTTGAGTTTGGAAAATTTCAAACCATCAAAATTATAGTACACTACTCACCGTTACTCACACCACCCTCATAATTTCACATCGTCAATACATAACAGGCTATAAGATTAAAATTAAGTCCATAATTTTTATTGAGAACTATTTTATTCTAAAATTTATAACTTTGTAATATAAAAAGTGTAAAGTACGGGGGCTCCATTTAATCTCTTAAAAAGACGTTTGACACTTGATCTTTCTGAAATTCAAAATAGACAAAAGATTAATTGAATCTATTTTGAATTTCAGATGAACCACAAGTTGACTTTTTTGTCCTAGAGAGTTAAAATAGGTCTCGTAATTTTTGTTAAGAATCCAAAAGATACTTTACTCATAAAAATGAGTATGAAAAGTGAAAAATCACTGTGTTTCAATTTTCTTGAAATCAAAACGAATGTGTTTTTTTGTAAAAGTGTTTGTCATTTTAAATGACACATTTTTATTTCATTTTTAATGAAACTATGTCGTTTTGGTGTGTTTTTATATTCTCTCTCCTTCACTTTCTTTTTTTCTTCTTGATTTAAAAAATATATTAAAAACACATCAAAACAACATAATTTCATTAAAAACAACACAAAATTATATAATTTAAAATGACAAATATTTGTTAACCAAAAAAAAAAAATGACAAATATTTTCCTCCTAAAGTTTTATGGACTCTTATTAAGGACTTGACATGAATAGACAATTACCATATTGTAGACCACAAATGCTGCGGCCCAACCCAATACATTGTTAAGAAAGCAATTGAGAATTCATTCGCACCCAACAAAATGATACAGGCCCCCCCTTATATACTAAACGCCATACGTTATTCGCAATTGTTTGCGTGAGGATGTTGTAATGGCTAAATGTCAATAACGTCCATTTAATGATAGCAATATTTAAAAAAAATTAAAAAGAATAAATTATATAATAATTGAAATTTAATATTTGAACCAAAAAAAAAAAAAGGTGCAAAGGTTGTTGAAGCGTAGAAGAGAACACAAGATAAGGATTAAAGATGCAGTGTTGGTGTTTGTTCGTCGGTCCAACGAGGCCTTGCAACCTTGTCATCTCAAAACACGCCACGCCGTTTAACAAGCCTGTTGTTCCCTCCGTCTCAGCCACGTCTCTCCCACGGCGGCCCCTCCCCGACGTCTCCACCACCCAACAAGCCGAGGAGTTAGGTCACACCCTCCTTGGCACTCTCCAATCCAATCCACTTCCAATTCCAAAACAACAACAACAACAACAAAAGCAAGAAGGCAGGGAAGCGCAGATTAGAGGGTCAGATGTACTTTGGGCGTTGCAGAGAGCAAGTGCTCATAAGAAGAAGAAGAATAAGCAGGAGCAACGGAGGGGATCATCCTCTGCGGTCAGTCGCATGGAAGAAAGTGCTGCGGACTACAGCAATGTTCGCCCACTTTGCATAAATAACCACTGGGGTGCTAAATTGGATGACTTGGAGAAACGTCTTTGCGAGCTTTCACATACCATTTGATTTTCAGTCTTGTTATTTTACATTACAACAGTTTTTTTTTTTCATTGTTAATATGAGAAATATGTTTTTTTTTCATTGTTAATATGAGAAATATGTTTTTTTTTTTTTTTTTTTTTAATTTTTGCTTTGGATTTTCTGTTAATTTTATATATAATGGCATATTTAAATTGCTTATTGATAAATTAACCGAAAATGACAGAATTTCGTAGTTTAATTTACATGCTTGCCTTATTGGTTATTGTTCTGTTATATTTGGGACATAATTTTAATTGTTAGGTTGATTCCACTGAACTGCTATGTTGATGTGTGTCTCTATATGGAACTAGAGTACGTGTTAACATTGGAATTTCCAAGCTAATCCATATTCCTTGTCTGTCTGTTTTATTCATGTTTTTCTCTGAGATCGGATTTCTTGTTATATTCTTGCCTTTAACAAAAAATGCACGCAGATTTGGAACATCTGTTGACAAATACATTTGGCAGTCATATATTTCTAAATAAATCATTTGATCAGTTCGCCATAAAATCCTGAAATTGACTCAGTCCTTCATTTGATCAGTTCAGAAATAAAATATGCATATAACACAGCAAAGTAAAGCCATTCAGCTGGTATTATGTTGTTTGACATCTTGAAATTCTTGCAGCTCTACATGGTTGAATTTCAAATTAGCTTGATAGGCTTGCAGGATGCTGCAGTTAGTTAAACAAACAAACTTGTATTTCCATTGTAGAGCTGCCGTAGCCGATCAGTGTTTCAGTAGCAGAGGTAATGGGCACTACTCTATGCACTCATTGCCTTAGTTGTGCATCATTTTACCTGCACAATGCTTAGTTCCATAGCATAAAATTATTCATGTTCATTTCATCATTTTAAGCTAATTCTTGTTGATCCATTAGAATTCTCGGCGTGCCTCTGGTTTGTAGTCTTGTGCATGACGAGTTTTAACTGTCTCCCTTACTAATTTGATAGTTTTAGTTAGGAACGAGATGAAATGGCTTCACGGTTTATTTGTTTTTGGCTTCACGGATTTAATACTTATGTAATTGTCATCAAGAACAAGGACACGAAATGAACCGTACGTCCTCACCTAGTCACCTGTGGATTACTGAGTACGCGGGGGATAACATGATCTCAAAATAAATAAACCCCATTTTTCAACTTTAAAAACAAAACCATTTGATCAGGTGTTGTCCAATATCATTCTGTCACAACCTTTGATGACTGACAATCCATAAATTTTAATATTGAAACAGAGCAAATTATAACACAACAAATTACATGACATTGAAAACAATTCTATCTCAAAAAAGATAATCAATTCTTTTTTGAGAATTGTGAAGTTTATTTTTTTTTCAGAAGAAACATATTGCTTGTTATTTGTTAAGTAACAATTGAAGAACATCTGCCACTAAAGGTCATAACTTCACAGCTCGTCCTTCTCATCATTTTCTCCTTTGGTATTCTGAACATCACGTGTACAAACCCTTGCTTCCTTATAAATTCTGCCTGGTCTGCAAAAGTAACCTTTGTTTGGTGCACAGTGACTATCTTGCGAGCATATACACAACCCTTCCAATGCACACCCGTCCTTCAATATTGTCAACCCTTCTTTAAGTCCAAGCACTTGGTCCGTCCACTGACTGGAGAAAAGTCCTCGTGGATCATACACCTCTTTAACCTTCAAAAATTTGTCTGCATTTTGATATTTCTGGATTGCTTCCAGAAACCCTATGTTTCTATTTTTTCCCCAGTGGGGTAACCCTCCATATTTGAACAATCCAATTTGTTCTATCTCTTCAAGTATGTCTTCAAAAAGCCTAGGAGCCAATGGGTCTTTACTGCGATAGTATGAGATGTCAAAATCCACAGCATCTTCTTGTTTTCCAAGGTATGCTTTGGAAGCCGTAACATAGCGCATAAGGATTCCATCATATAGTTCTAAGCCACACAGTGCCTCTGGCTCCAACTCCACAAGCTTTTGCACATCTTCAATGAAGTTCTTTACTACAGACAAGGGAATGCTAAATGCAGTTTGATGAAAGAATTCTCCCTTGATTCTTGAGTCCCATGGACATGCTGTGATCTTTGCATCATTTAAACTGTCCAAGCATGTCCCCGATGACTGCATGCGGTTGTTAAATCCAACAATAGGGTATCCAAGAAAGAATCCTATCATTTGTCAACGAAGTTAATATTTTTATATTAGAAATCGAAAGTTTTCTTATTTCAAAGTCAAAATTTACCCTTTTGTTTTACAGACAAAGAGAACAAATAAACTAGTAAAATGATTTTACAATGCGTAAAAAAAATAAAAAAATGAGTACCATCGTTAGTCAATCCGTAACCAGTGCCTGCCAGTGTCGCTGTTATCAACCTTGCACCAATGCACTTTCCATTAGCATCGTGTGTTGCTTCTTGAAGCTCCTCTAATATAAGAAAATATAGAAAGTTAAACTATTTAAAACAGAGTGATTTTCTACTCTACTATCTACAAATTTAACTTTAAGAAAACTTTGTAACTTCAATGAGTGGTCTTATTTGCGCATGGTATTATAGAATAAAGCAGATGACAATACAAGTTAAATTAAACGATATCTATAGATGGTTGTCCTTTTTTGGGAGGGGTTGATATTCCATTTTCAATATGTAAAGGAAGCTAACCAACCTGTGGCTCTTACAACTGCCAATTCGGCCGAGAGTGTAGTGCGAAATGGGATGAAATCATATAAGCCATTGCCAGATTTATTTAGGGAGACACGGTCATCAATTCTATACACGGCCTTTTTTTGACTTGGGTACCATGTTACATCAGCAAACTCATGCTTTCTTCCAAAAGTAATCAATTCATCTCCTAAATCTGAATCATTTTTCTTCAAATATGTAAGAGATCGCTTGAAGAGTGGTTCTAATTTCAGGGTAACCTGTCAAAAAATGATAACCAAACATATCAATTAGACTTTAATAAGGCAGCTGTCGTTGATCGGTAGTGGGCTGCAGGACAATGTTAGGGATTTGAATATTGACGTTACAATTTTATAAGGTAGCGTTTGGTTCGGGCCTTCTGGAGATTATCCCAGCAAAGTGTATATGGATATCTCATTTCTCCACGTTTGGTTGAGGGATAAGCTGAAATTTGTCCATCAAAGTAGCTTCCCTAACAATCGACATCCGCGTGTAAAAATTAGAGTTTTGCACTGTTGAAGAAGCCCTTTTGGATGGTGGTATTGTTGTGAATACCGGACAACTCTTTTTTGGGATGAAAAATATGACAAATTTACCCTCCTTGCAAGCAGAATCTGAGGATGTTTGTCAGCTTCTTAAAAGGAAGCAAACGAGACATCGAAGAAATTGTATATTTATGGAAGCAAAGGAGAACAGAGATGTGGCCTTATGTTTATTCACTTTGTGAAATGAGATCTTCATTGAGGGAGCTAAGACAGAACCACTTGGATGGTTACTGTTTTCAACTTGAGGAATGATTTGAGGCAAGCATTGCAGTCAAGGGACCCAATCATGTTTGTGAACAACTTAATAATCTTCAAGTGAATATGCTGACAGCCTTTGATTATTCAGACACACTTTCTTGATTCAAGTTCTGGGTTGTAATAAGGAAGACAAGACACGAAGGTTGCAATAAAACCAAGATGTTTTTATAAGGATAATTTTGTAATTTGATTAACTTTTTTCATCAATATTTTATCTTCAACCAAACACACATTACAGAAATTTCATTCAATTTTCTTGATAAAATTTTGCCCAATCAAACAACTTTTTTAAAACTTTCCTATCTAACTCACTTTCCCTGCAGATCCCTAGTATTTACATTTCCCTAGTATTAAAAAATTTCACCTCAACCAAACACTACCTAAAGGATTTTACATGCCATCACTCTCGATCTGGAATTATAAAAATATTTTCTTCTATCAAAACAAAATTAGACTAGCAAACTGGCCCTTGTCTTTTATTTTCTTTTTTTGTGGTGAATAATCCTTGTCTTTATTTATGTTGCATTAATTAAATATACAACTACAATATTATTTTGGTAGAGTGTGGTGAATAATCCTTGTCTTTATTTATGTTGCATTAATTCAAGACACAATTACAATATTATTTTGGTAGAGTGTGTGGGTGTGGGTGGTGAATAATCCTTGTCTTTATTTATGTTGCATTAATTCAAAATACAGTTACAATATTATTTTGGCAGAGTGTGTGTGTGTGGGTGGTGAATAATCCTTGTCTTTATATATGTTGCATTAATTCAAGATACAATTACAATATTATTTTGGTAGATTGATATCTACGTGTGTGTGGGGTGAATAATCCTTGTCTTTTTTCATGTTGTATTCATTCAAGATACAATTACATAATCAATTTTAAGCTCTCTACTAACCCATAACACAATTAGCTTGAAAGATCTAGAATGTATATTTTAATGGAACGTTATTTTATACCAAGATTATATGCTATTCCTTAAATTATATTGCATGATTGTGTTGTGTTATGTGATTTGTCTAACAATCTCGACCTTTTTGTGCTTAATACCAGAGATAGAGAAGGTGTGGAGAATATAAAATACCTGAGAAATAACTCCAAGAACACCTAAGGAAACTCTGGCTGCATTAAGATCTTCGTCAGATTCGTTAAGATCCCGAACCTTAGCATAACCATCTTCAGGTCCTGCGGGGCTAACAATTCGAAGCTCCACAACATACTCGTGAACAGCACTTCCCTTGCCCCACAATGTACTTCCATGAGCACCTGTGGCCATAAGGCCACCAATGGTTATACCCCACCAATAAGGTGTATATGGCAACGCAAATCCAGCCTTAGCAGCTTCACTGATGAACTGCCTCAGTGTTACACCACTCTCCACCGTCATAGTCATTGCTGCCGCATCAGTTTTCAATATCTGGTTGAGATTTTTGGTGCTTATCAGCAACCCGTTTTGGCCATCAGGGCAAACAAGCTTAGGGATGCTGTGAGAGAAGCGTGTTGCAGCTTTCATTTTTGTGTTGTTTTTAGAAGCTGATGCAACCATGGATATGAGCTCTTCCTCTGTGGTTGGGTACATAACCTCACCAGCCTGGCAAATACTTCGGTCAGGAAAGACTCCATACGTGTTCGTGATAGTGCAGTTTGTATTCTTAGAAGAACAGTTAATCGGATCCTCGGGAGGAGTTGAAATCACACGATAGATGAAGAGGAAGATGAGAGTGGATTTGAATACTACTTGTTCTCTCATCTTTTTAGAGCATAGCATTCTCATATTTGACTTTTTGTTTTTAATCTCCTCGAGTCTTGAAGTAATTGTGCTGCTATTTATAGAGGGAGAGGGATATGGTCGACCTTGGTGGCTTGATGAAAAAAGATTTGACTAAGAACGGATGCGCATATAGCCATTGGCTAAGATCATGATTAAATGAATGCCTATAACATTAGTTTTACAACAAGTATACGCAAAAGACAATAAGACTCAACGTCCGCACGTTATCTTTTTTTACTAAATAAATATTGCTTGTTTAATTAATAAAAACCACTTGTACTAAGATACAATCCTTACAGCAAATTAAGTCCTCGGTCAAATATATAAAATTATGGATTAATTAAATACCATTAAATTTGATATTTAATTAATAGGAATTGGTGTGAAGGGAGCCCGCATTACTCATTTTATATCTCATAGACAGGAATAATAGTTTTTTGGTCAAAGGTGAAAATTTCATACTTACCCACGGTCATCCAGAACAACTACACGAAATAAACAACACATGTCACATGTGGACTACTTAGTTCAAGGAGATAACGTAATCCCATTTGATTGGGTGTTGTACAATCTCTTTCTTTCACAACCTTTGACTATTGACAATCCATAAATTTTAATAGGAAAATAGGAGTCTCATGTTGTAGAAGACTACTATCTTATGTCATAGACACTTCGATAAATGTGCTACTATTTTCTTTTCTTTTCTTTTTCTTTTTTTTAGTGGTGGGTCCCATCATTTTGTGTCTTAGCATGAGATATGTTCTCTCCTCCAACATGAGAGTAGACAAACCCATTTTAATATTAAGACTAGGCTGTTGATGAATCTATCTAAATCGATTCAAGATCGAATTAAAAATTTGATAATTGAATTAATCAATAACTTAAAAATCAAAAATAAAATAATTTTTTTTGTAAATTTTAATTGGATTGGATCAGTTTTCAATTTGGTTAGTGAAAATCAATCCAATCTAAAATGATCTAATATATTAATTTTTCTCTACTTACTTGGATTTTTCTCTAGTATAGCAAAAAAATTCTAAATCCAAGACCCATTAAACTATCAGCTAAACCTAAGAAAAAAACTTAGCTACACCCTATCAGCAAAATTTCGTCAATGTAGAGCTTTATATTTTATTGCCAAAAAAAATTAGATTATCCTTTACTGATACATATAAAAAGTATGTTATTTGCACAATATTCATCAAACAAATTTTAGATTTAAAAAAAAAAATCAAAAACCGATCTAATCCAAACCCAAAAAAATTGAATTGGATTGGATCGAATTTGAAAAAAATCCAAACCGAAGGAATTACATCAGATAATTTTTTCTTCCAAAATCGATTCTATTCAGACCCGAACACCCCTAATTGAAATAGTGAAAAAAAATTAAATTAATGAGATTATACGAAATCTGAATTGTGGACATAGAATTCAAGAAATTTCCGCCGAGCGATTTAGAGCCCGTTTGTTTGCACTTTTGAAAAAAGTAACTTTTATCTCTTCCATATTTTAGAAGTCCTTTTTACAAAAGTTAAAGCTATTTATATTTTTATAAAAATATTTAGATTTTGAAAAAAAAATTTGACTTTTGACTTTTGTTTTTTTTAGAAGTTAAAATTTTTAGCTTCAGAAAAAAAATAAGTTTTTGACTTTTTTTGTGACTTCTGCTTTTTTTAAAAGTAGACATCCAAACGGACTAAAAATGAAAATTGCTTTTTTTATAAAAAAAAAGCAACTTCTGAAAAAAAACTCATCCAAACGTGTCCTTAGACAGTTATGCAAAAAGGAAGGACAGGGCTTCCTCAACAGTCCATTCCATTTTTTGTTCACAAATATTATGGGGCAAGCTGTGCAGCCATCGTTTTTAGTTATATAAATAAATTCAGACAAGTCATAGCTATAATTATTAACACCATTACCATTTTTCTATCATAAACTTACTAGTGTATTATCCGTGCGATGCACGGAGAAAAAAGATTAAAATATTTTTCGTCCGTCGTGGTTGGTTAATTACACTGCAAACCTTATACTTACAAAAATCTGTGTTACTATCTTGTTCTATATTTCAAGTGGAAAAATTACAACATTGACACAGAACTTTGCAAATATCAACCATAAACAAAAATCTGCTATCCTGAGTGATCAATATTATACAAATCAAATATAGTTATCTACTCGATGAGTTATGAAAATAAAAAAATACGTCATAGTAGACTATGTTAAAATGAGGATGGCTAAAAAAAAAGAAAAATGCATACAACTTATTGCTAATTATAACAGCCACCAATAAAATAAGAAGCTGCAAAGTTAAAAATCTAAGGGCATGTTTGGTGCATAGTATAGGATAAGACCTGATAGTATAAGACCTGATAGTATAAGGCCTGATTGTATAAGACCTGATTGAATTTTAATACTATCCAGCGTTTGGCACGGTATTGTATAAAATAATATATTGTATAAGATAATATCATCTAGTATTTGGTAATGCATTGTATAATACTATATATGATAAAAAATTAATAAAAATATCCTTTAATAAATAATTTATATAATTCTTCAAAAAATGTCATATGATATTAATTATTAGAAAATTTTATTGATCAGTGTGTCCAAAATATAAATTAATATTTATAAAAATAAAAATATTTAGTATTTTAAAAATTAATATATTGAAAAATAAATTTTTATTTTAATAGATTAATATTAAAATAATATATTATTTTTTGAGAATTACATTGGTCAACGATGTTAATACATCAATCTCTTATCAGGCCTTATCCCTCACCCTTAGGCCGGATTAAGTTATACATCGTTTTGATGTATTAAGGGATTATGCTGTATAAGCTTATACTATACGATGGTCACACCAAACAACTGAAAATGTCATAACGTATAGTATAAGCTTATACTATCATGCCTTATACGTCACACCAAACAGGCCCTAAAAGAGGGTAACTCATATCTTCTTCTTCCATCTAATATACTCACAAACCGTTCTTCTTCTTCTTAACCCTAATTTCATTGATGATGTTGATTTTATAGTAGATTGTTTGCTTTCACTGTTATAAAGCCTTAATCTTTTAATTTTCCACTATTATGCCTTTTTCACTTTTTTCTCATTGATAAGATTAATTATTTGCCTAGAAAATTTGTACTTGATCTATATACCGCTCCCAAAAAGTACACTCTTTCTTGTGATCCATATTTCGTAGTGGTTGTGGGAAATCATTGTATATATTAAAAAATTTACTTTTATATAATATATCATGCCAAAAGATACTTTTCTAGAACAATATCAACTCAATTGTGCAATTTATTTATTTTATAATATTCAAAAAATGAAAAGAATTATGGAGAAAATACTTGTAGAAGAAAAAACATATAGAGAAGAATGTCATACCTTCGTCCGAGGAAGTACAGAAGTACATATTTTAGTGATTCTAAAACATCTCGTCGACATTGCTCTACAACAGAGCTGCAAAAAAAAACAAAAAACAAAAAATATTACATGTTCATCTAATAGAAGAACAACTTGACAATAGCATAAATTCTTCCACCCTACAAAACGCATACATATAATAGTTAAAAAAAGCATATCACAATAGAATTGCAAATGGTAAGAGAAAAACTATTATATGTTCATCCAAAAGAATCATCTCCATGTTATCGTCGAAACCTTTATTCTGAAAATTAGGAACATTCCAAGTCCTAACCACCCTAACCTTAATCCTCCATCCCTCCTTAGATGGATTAAGATCCTTTATAAAATCATATTTCGAGTACATAAATAACGATATAATAATAGATAACGTAGAAGAATAGGTTGAGAAGATGAAGAAAGTAGTGGAGATGAAAAATATGAGCACAGACGATTTCCCAAAGAACAACTCCCCCATCCCATATGTCTTCTATTTATACACCATTAAATTTGGCTTGCACATTAAATATTTAAAAAAACTTTTCTGCTTCCACTAAGGTTCAATTTAAAAAAACTTTTCAGCTTCCAATAAGGTTCAATAAATTTTTGCAAAAACTTTTAATCTTCCAATGCAATTTTTAAAAACCTTTCATTTCATACAACAATTAATGATGATGGGTCATTAATCATCCATTTTGATTTTTTATTTTTTCATAAAAAGTCATTATTACGATTTTTTATTTTATTTTTTTTAAATGTTAATGCAAGTGTGAACACAAGTGTGAGCACACAGCTGAGCATGAATTAGAATTTGACACCTCAGCGTTTTAGAGGATTTCAAGTGTGAACATAAAGAGAGTTTGCTTTGGTTTAACTTTAGAATATATATAGATAGATAGATAAGTCAGGCCTACGTTATTAATACTAATCAGCGTTATGAACATCTAAGTCAAACTAAAAAAATCATTTGATGAAGCACGTTAAGATTATGCACCGGCATATATACAATGACTTATCTAAATTTTATTAAAATAATAAAAACACAATTGAGTGTAGCACATAAGAATTATAAATAATTCCAACAAATAGAGCAAATTATAACATAATAAATCCCATGACACTCAAAACAATTTTACCTCAAAAATATACTCACTTTTTTGACAATTGAGAATATTTTTGCTAAAAGAAATACTATAAAAAAAAAAAAGCAACAAAGAAGAACATCTGCCACAAAAGGTCATAACTTCACAGCTCGTTCTTCTCATCATTTTCTCCTTTGGTATTCTGAACATCAGGTGCACAAAGTACAAACCCTTGCTTCCTTATAAATTCTGCCTGGTCTGCAAAAGTAGCCTTTGTCGGGTGCACAGTGACTATCTTGTGAGCATATACACAACCCTTCCAATGCACACCCATCCTTCGATATTGTCAACCCTTCTTTAAGTCCAAGCACTTGGTCCGTCCACTGACTGGAGAAAAGTCCTCGTGGATCATACACCTCTTTAACCTTCAAAAATTTGTCTGCATTTTGATACTTCTGGATTGCTTCCACAAACCCTATGTTTCTGTTTTTTCCCCAGTGGGGTAACCCTCCATATTTGAACAATCCAATTTGTTCTATCTCTTCAAGTATGTCTTCAAAAAGCCTAGGAGCCAATGGGTCTTTACTGCGATAGTATGTGATGTCAAAATCCACAGCATCATCTTTTTTTCCAAGGTATGCTTTGGAAGCCGTAACATAGCGCATAAGGATTCCATTATATAGCTCTAAGCCACACAGTGCCTCTGGCTCCAACTCGACAAGCTTTTGCACATCTTCAATGAAGTTCTTTATCACAGACAAGGGAATGCTAAATGCAGTTTCATGAAAGAATTCTCCCTTGATTCTTGAGTCCCATGGACATGCTGTGATCTTTACGTCATTTAAACTATCCAAGCATGTTCCCGATGACTGCATGCGGTTGTTAAATCCAACGACAGGGTACCCAGAGAAGAGTCCTATTATATATTTGTCAACGTAGTTAATATTTTTATATTTTAAATTGAAAGTTTTCTTATTTGAAAGTCAAAATTTACCCTTTTGTTTAAATTATACATATTAAAGAGAACAAGGAAACTACTGATTTTAGAATGCGTAAAACAAATTACATATAAGTACCATTGTTATTCAATCCATAACCAGCGACTTCCAGTGTTGCGGTTGTCAATTTTGCACTAACGCACTTCCCATTAGCATCTTGTATTGCTTCTTGAAACTCCTCTACCGTAAGAAAATATAGAAAGTTAAACTATTTTAAACAGAACAATATTCCACTCTACTATAGAAACTTAACTTCAAGAAAACTTTCTAATTTTATTAAGAGATCCATCTTGTTTGCATATCATTTTGGTCGACCGTGTCTAAATTCAAAACCTTAACACATTAGATTTATCAGTTCTCTCACTTATATTGCCAATTAATATGACACTTCATGATATCCCAACGAATTAGTTCTATTTATAGATGGTTGTCCATTTCTATGACCTGAATGATTGTGCGAGCAGCATTTATTAATCCTCTTTTAATATGAATCGTGCCATTTAAAAAAAAATAAAAAAATCCTCTGTTTTTAATATGTAAAGGAAGTTAACCTGTAGATCTGCCAATTGCTAATTCGGCTGAGAGTGTAGTGCGAAATGGGATGAAATCATATAAGCCATTGCCAGATTTATTTAGGGAGACACGGTCATCAATTCTATACACGGCCTTTTTTTGACTTGGGTACCATGTTACATCAGCAAACTCATGCTTTCTTCCAAAATTAATCAATTCATCTCCTAAATCAGAATCATTTTTCTTCAAATAGGTAAGAGATCGCTTGAAGAGTGGTTCTAATTTCAGGGTAACCTGTCAAAAAATGATAACCAAACATATCAATTGGACCGTTAACCCAAGTTTTAAAGTTACTATCACTATATTTATTAATCATGTATCTAAAGAAACAATTCAACCCAAAAACTTAAGCTATTAGATGAGGCTACATTAATGATTTTATATACTGCCCCCTCACACGAGAGCTCACTGGGCTTGAAAGAAAGTAGGGGCGGTGAGGATTGAACCCGGTACACCGAAGCTCTATACCATGTAAACAACCAATTCAATCCAAAAACTTAAGCTATTGGACGAGACTACATTAATGATTTTATATATCTGAAGAATGTGTGAAATATAGAAAGCATTTAGTTTATGTTTAAAACCTATTGAAATTATGACCAACAAGATTTATTAAAAAAATGTTTCATATTAATTATAATCTATTTTTTCTTGATACCTAGAAATAGAAAAGGTATAAAGACAAATTACCTGAGAAATGACTCCAAGAACACCTAAAGAAACTCTGGCTGCATTAAGATCTTCGTCACATTCGTTAAGGTCCCGAACCTTAGCATAACCATCTTCAGGTCCTGCGGGGCTAACAATTCGAAGCTCCACAACATACTCATGAACTGCACTTCCCTTACCCCACAATGTACTTCCGTGAGCACCTGTAGCCATAAGGCCACCAATGGTTATACCCCACCAATATGGTGTATATGGCAACGCCAATCCAGCTTTAGCAGCCTCACTGATGATCTGCCTCAGTGTTATACCACTCTCCACTGTCATTGTCATTGCTTCCGCATCGATTTTTAATATCTGGTTGAGATTTTTGGTGCTTATCAGCAACCCATTTTGGCCATCAGGGCAAACAAGCTTAGGGATGCTGTGAGAGAAGCGTGTAGCAGCTTTCATTTTTATGTTGTTTTTAGAAGCTGATGCAACCATGGATATGAGCTCTTCCTCTGTGGTTGGGTACATAACCTCACCAGCCTGGCAAATACTTCGGTCAGGAAAGACCCCGTACGTGTTCGTGATAGTGCAGTTTGTATTATTTGAAGAACAGTTAATCGGATCCTCGGGAAGAGTTGAAATCACACTATAGATGAAGAGGAAGATGAGAGTGGATTTGAATACTACTTGTTCTCTCATCTTTTTAGAGCATAGCATTCTCATAGTTTACTCTCTCTTTTTCTTTGTCTTATTTTATCTCCTTGAACCCAGCATTATGCTATTTATAGAGTGAGAGCACTGAGAGGGATATGGACGTCGTTGGTGGCTTGAAGAAAATATCATTGACTATGAGCGAATTATGGCGTGGTCAGTGATGTACAGGCAATTTAATGCACGCACATCATCTCATATTATTTTTTTATTAAATTTTATTTGACGAATAAAATAACTACCACCGGACTCAATTATTATGGATTAAATAAGTTTGATATTTGATCAATAATAAATGGCGTGAAGCGTGCCCGCATTAGTCATTTTTCATGTCCATGGAGCGCAAATGCGGCATTTCGAAGCTTTTTGACCACTACAGCCTTTTTTTTAATAATTAATTATCAAATTGACCCTGTTTATATACTATTTCAAAAATTTAACCTCTTCAGAAAACATAACACCAATCTGCCCCTGTTTGACCGTTGACCATGAAGCCTACCCGGGTACACCCCTCCCTACCCGGGTATATTTTGAAGTTTTTTACATACCCGGGTACACCCCTCCCTACCCAGGTATATTTCTTGAATCTAGAAAAAGTTTGAATTATTTACCCGGGTAGGGAGTGGTGTACCCGGGTAAATAATTCATACTTGCTTGTAATCTTGAAAAGTGTGGATTCTTAATTTGAATTAGGGGATAATGGAAGAATAAGAACCACTTGCAATCAGTGCCAATTTGGCATAATAATTTGGGCTTGCATTCCTTGCTATTGAGATCTGTGCAAACTGAGTTGTGGTCGAGATCTGAAAACTGAGAAGTGAATTTTTGATGGAATACACAATTGCTATATGCCTATATCAACTCTGAGGTGAGGAGAGAGAGCTTTGCGAGGTCTGTTGAAGAGATCAGAGACCAAGCTTTTTGTGAAAGTATGATAATATTTGTGGGTGGCAGAATGGAGACTGAGGTACCTACCATGCCCTCTTTCTTGTCTCCTACTTAAGCCCTCTGTTTTTCTATCCCTCATTTACATAAACCATTAAAAGAAAGACTTCAAACTCAAAAGAACAAGCTAGAAAATCCAGAGCATATAGGACCACTCATTATCTATATGCATGACAAGCATATAGAGTAGAGAACAGTTAAAATTTTGTCAGTAATGTAGGACCCTTGATCTTCTCTGTTGGAGATGGCAACAACACGAGACTTGGCTATGAAGAATCCCAAAGGAATGGCCAGTTACAACACTTTGAATTATTTACCCGGGTACACCGCTCCCTACCCGGGTAAATAATTCAAACTTTTTCTAGATTCAAGAAATATACCCGGGTAGGGAGGGGTGTACCCGGGTATGTAAAAAACTTCAGAATATACCCGGGTAGGGAGGGGTGTACCCGGGTAGGCTTCATGGTCAACGGTCAAACATGGGCAGATTGGTGTTATGTTTTCTGAAGAGGTTAAATTTTTGAAATAATTTATAAACAGGGTCAATTTGGTAATTAATTATAAAAAAAAGACTATTTCGCATATGAATTGCAGCCGATGGACATTGACATATTGACATAATTCTACATTCAAAAAAAAAGAGTTGTAAAATAATAGTACTGAGTTCGGCAGTTTCGAAGGAATTCAACGGACAGTCGTAGGCCAAAAAAAATTTAAATATTATTTTTTAATTAATTTTTTTGAAAATGTTGCATTTTGAAATCTAATTACTAATTTGTAGCAACCGGTGGCGTTCAAAATAGGAAGCAATCAGTTGTGCCTAATTCCAGGCACGCTAGGGGGTTTGGTCGCAAAAAGACAATATCTCTGTGATTCGAATGTTCGAATTAGGTGATTTTTTTTGTTCCACGTAATTTTTCGAGATCTACTCGCAAAAAATTTTCACAGTGGATTTGGTAAAAAAAAAATGCTTCCTTGTGCCCTATTTGCCACATTTTATATCTGTGAATGTGAATAACGTTATTTAATTTCTATGCTTATTTTTATTTTCCAACACTAACAAATATTCGTGACTTATTATTTTAATGGACAAGAGAAATTATGTAAAACTTATTCAACTCATTAGAAAATAGATATCCGTATCTCAAAATTTTAAAGTTATTGTTGCAAATTCAAATCGTGTTTGTAGGAGACGGAACTTCAACTCAAATTTGACGTTTGAGAACTGATTAGTGATGATTATATGGCTTTTCCAACGGAAAAAAATAGATAATAAAATAAAAGGGTTTTAAAGTTGTTTTTACAATAAAATATGTATTTTTTAAGTTTCACTCACCAGATGTAAAACTTTTTATAAAGGGTAATGATGAAGACGCATATTACACAGTCCCTTCAGTAATAATGCAGAAGATGCGGTGAGGAATGTTGTTGAATAGAGATGAAATAAATATGCTGATTATATGGGATATAGATACCTACAGAAATTTGTCAGTGCATACATTTCAAAAACTTATATAGAATAAAAAAAATTATCTGATCAGATATCTGAGTCAAGAGTTATGATCTTTCAAAATTTTAAAATAAAATTGTTAAAAATTTTATTTCACGTGTTATCATAGTGTAAGTCGCGTCCAAAATGGAATACAACCCGGTTGCGCCCCATTTCGTGCACGACTGGTTGCTACAAATTCGTAAATAGATTCCAAAATACAACTTTTTCATAATTTTTATTAAAAAAGCAATGTTTAGATGTATATCACTTTATACATCCATGACTTAAATAGGGAGACATCTGCTTCGCAAAAAAAGACATCTGCCGTGCCCAAATTTTTTTACAGAGTTAAAAAATTGGTGAAAAACCTCAATCTTGGAGGAAAGAAGATACATTGTTGCCCTAATGGACGTATGTTGTTTTATAAAGAAGACGATCAATGCAAATTATCTGCAGAATATTGGAATAAATATGTCACGAAGAATGGAAAAGAATGGAAAGGTAAAAGCGGTTTCATTGAAGATGTGATACATTCCTCTAGTTATTTTAAAATAATTCATTTATATTTCAGAATAAAGTAACAAATTTCTCCCTCCACTCATATCTATTTTCTTAGTCTTAACTCCGTTATTGTTTTAACTATCCACTTTCTCTTTTCTTATTGCAAAAAATACACTCATTCACTTTTCTTTTCTTTTCTTTTTTACATATTTAAAACTCGCAACGCTTAAAAGGCATAGATCTCCTCTTGTCCCAAACATACATAGGAAGCTTGTTACATTTGTTTAGCTCATAAGCGAGTACAAACCCTTGCTTCCTTATAGACTTTGCCTGGTCTGCAAAAGTAGCCTTTGCTTGGTGCACAATGGTTGTCCTGCGAACATATGCACAGCCCTTCTAGTGCACACCCATCCTTTGATATTGTTAACCCTTCTTTTAAACCAAGAACTTGGTCTGTCCACTCACTAGAGAATAGACCTTGTGAATCATACGCATCTTTAACCTTAATAAATTTCCCAGCATTTTTGTACTTCTTGATTACTCCTTCAAATGCCAAGTTCCTGTTCTTACCCCAATGGGGTAGACCTCCGTATTTGAAAATTCCCAACTGCTCAACCTCTTCAATGATGTCTTCATAAAGCCTTGGAGTCATCGGGTCTTTGCTACGGTAGTATGTGATATCAAAGTCTATAGCATCCTCTTGTTTCCCCAAGTAGGCACTTGAAGCCTTGACATAACGCATTAGAATTCCGTTGTAGATCTCTACGCCACAAAATCCCTCTGGTTCCAATTCAACTAGCTTTTGCACATCTTCAATAAAATTCTTTACAACAGACAAGCCAATGGTAAATGTGGTTTGGTGAAAGAACTCTCCTTTCACCCTAAAGTCCCAAGGACAGGATGTGAGCATTGCATCCTTAAGTCCATCTAGGCATGACCCAAATGACTGAAGGTGGTTTTGAAATCCAATAACAGGGAATCCACTGAAGATTGTACCTGCAAGTACCAAAAATAAAACAAGTGCTTCAGCTTCTGAAATCGAAGTTACGTATATTTAACTAATGGAAAAAAAAATGAAAAGTAATTCTAAAAAGTGCTTATTTGACTGGCATATATATAAAATAAAAATAAAAAAATCAGCACCATTGTTAGTTAGTCCATAAGCAGTTGCTACAAGGGCATGCATTACTCCCTTTGCAAGTAAGCACTTTCCGTTAGCATCACCAATGGATTCCTGAAAATCCTCTGCAGCCCATACCCAAAAGCCAAAAAGGGTAAACTGTAAAAACAGGTGTGGTTGGTTGAAAAGTTACAAATTGTTAAAATGAAAATTTCAAAACAAAAACTAAGTTATATTTGCTTGGCATAACAAAAATATTTATAAATTACTTCATATCTCTGTTTGGTTGAAATCACTTTTTCACATTTACACTTTCCATTTACTCAACCAAAAACACTTTTTATTTAAATAAATAAAAAGAGTAAATGTAGTTTACATTGTCATGTCAATAAAGCAAAGCTGACCTGTGCTTCTGATGAATGCCAATTCAAGTGAAGGAGTGGAACGGAAAGGGATGAAATCATAGATACCACTGCCTGATGTATTGGTTGGTACACGATCATCAACACGGTATACAGCCTTGCGTTGCCTTGGGTACCAAATTATATCTGCAAACTCATGTTGCTGTCCGAATACAGCTGCTTGACCTCCCAAATCCAAATCGCTTTTTGTCAAATAGGTAATGGATCGCTTGAAAAGAGGTTCCAGTTTCAGAGTAATCTGCTTAAAGTCATAGGCAATTAGCATAGTAATATAATATTCAGTTTTTTTTTTTCCTGTTTGATTCCACAATTAGAAAAACTAAAAATGTATTGGAAAAGTATTTCTCTGGTTTCGATTGAGCTCAAAATGACGCGATTTTGAGTTATAAGATTAAAAACTTATAATGATAAAGACTAATATAACCCTGCAATATATTAGAATTACAAAAAAACCTTGATTTTTGTTTCAAAACAACATCGTTTTGGGCTATAAGTTATCTCCATTAACTGGAGAAATTATTTACCCAAAATGTATATACAAATAGAGAAAAGTGGGTGTTATTTTAAGGTATGTAAAATTGTGTCAGTGAGAAAAAAAAATCAATCATGGGGAAAAAAGAGTAGATAAAAAAAAAAGTGTGGAACTTATTTTTTTGTAAGAGTGAAATAATACAAATTGTGTAATTTTTCATACAAATAATAGATTTTGTAGTATAAAACGTTATCGTATATAATTTTACTTTTAAAAAATGGGATCCAAAAGTACAAAGATTTTTTACTTATTTATTGATGCATACCAAATTCCTTAAGCATTATTAATTATTAGAATTAAGGGTATATCCTGCCAGCAAACGTCAAATGTTGAAACCAAACTATGATAAAAAAAAAAAAAAAAAAACTTTGTCTTTAGAATTATTTTCTACTTGTATGTAGTATATTTTCTAGATTTATTTATACTTCTGAATGAGTTTCTAAATCCATAAAACTTGTATTATATCAATCATGATTTTTTCATTTTAATGTTTAGTAAAAATTAACTTGATGCTTAAAAACTAATACATGTAAAGAAATATATTATTGTATTAAAATGTGAGTTAATTAAAATTTTAGAGACTCTAATTGTACTTAAAAAGATGGTTAATCTGAATCTCATAATAAAATACTATTTCAGTCGAACCACAATTACCCATTTGTTTTAATAACAAGTTAATGTACTATCGTTTTTGATTTTTGATTTTTATTTTTTTAGATATTCCAATCATTTAATTGCTTTTCACTTATTAATTTAAATTTTTTGGTTGAATTATTTTTATCTTTTATTGTTGAAAACAATAATAAAGTTAAAAAAAAAAAAACAAATATATCTAAAGGAAGATACCTAGAAGTTTCTATAATGAAAGAGTGGGACACTTTGCTCCGTTAGACTAGTGAGTTATACTTTATTTTTTTAAGTGGTAGTCAGGTTATACTTTTTACCTTTGGGTGAAACAGGAAGCTTCTTTTTGAAGATTCTTCGGCACATCCTTCTTGAGAAAAGTAGGATTAGAGTCTGGATCGAGCATTTTTATTTTTTTTCTGGAGACTGATTTGATTTGATTATTACCGTTTGCATGTTGTGTGAGGATTTAGTCATATATATAAAAGCGAGATACTAACATATGAAACTTAATTGACGATTACGAATTTACGATGATATGAACAGTGAAGGAGAACGATATAATACTATACCTGTGAAATCACTCCGAGCACGCCGAGTGATACTTTTGCTGCATTGAGATCTTCATCTTCTTCAGTTAAGCTCAGAATCTTAGCATATCCATCTTCAGGGCCTGCGGGCGTAACAATTCTAAGCTCCACGACATGATCATGAACTGAACTTCCTTTACCCCACAATGTGCTTCCATGAGCACCTGTTCCCATAAGGCCCCCAATTGTCAAGCCCCACCAATATGGCCCATATGGCAATACCAAATTGGCCTTTGCAGCTTCATTGATGAGCTGCTTCAATGTAACACCACTCTCCACCGTTATTGTCATTGCTTCCACGTCAATTTTCAATATCTTGTTCAGATATTTGGTGCTTATTAACAACCCATTTTGGCCTTCAGGGCAGACCAACTTGGGGATGCTGTGGGAGAAACGGGTGGCAACTTTCATCTTCCTTTTGTTTTGATTTGCATATGCAACCACTTTCACAAGCTCTTCTTCTGTTGTAGGGTACAACACTTGTGCTGCTTGACATATGGTTCGATCAGGGAAGATGCCATAGGAGTTTGTGATAGTGCAGCTTGTGTTATTTGAAGAGCACTTTATGGGATCCTCCGGAATAGGGAGCGCCACATAGAAAAATAGAAAGAGAAGAATGGGTGTGAAGGTTAGCTGTGATATCCGCTTTGAGCATAACAAAGGCATGGCTGCAAGCCTGCAACTTTTGAAACCTCAATGTTTATTATCTTTTAGACCGTACATGCCTTTCGCTAGCTCACAAGTATATATAGATATGTTGGTTGAGTATAGAGCAAGAAAAGGTTCATGACATTTTTGTGGTACTGTGGTTTTTCAGAAGGGAATGGACTGTTAGATTTACTTTATTTACGGGGCTTAAGGATCTGTGTTCCTTGTGAACTGAAGAAAGAAAGAAGGATACCCCTTCAAATCTCAGTACTACCAGTTCCACGTGAAGTAGGTGTGTATGTTCCACCTTTATTTAAAAGAGGAGTGATATTCTAACTGCTAAAATTTTCTACTACCAACTTACTACTTATCTAATCACCATTAGATTAACATTTTCTCTCTCTTCCAAAACTTTTTAACATTCACTCTCTTTGATACAATGGTGATGTGATGGGTAGTAAGTTAGTAGTAAGAGTTTTTGGTAGTTAGAATATCCTCACTCTATTTAAAAAGCCAATATGTTCCTTCTTATATATATATATATATATATATATATATATATATATATATATATATATATATATATATACGGGAGGGTTATATTTACAAACTTTTTTGTTTACAAACTCTTACAAACTACATTATCTTCTCCCGAGAGAACACTAGGTCACACTATCTTCTCCCGGGAACTTAGTGTATTTGTAAAAAAAGTTTGTAAACGGATCCTTCCCCATATCCATATATATATATATATATATATATATATATATATATATATATATATATATATACTTATCGTTTCTCAAGCTGCTTGAGATAATCTTATCTCCGGCTACTAAATCATAATCGTACAAAGATAGATCAATGGTGATAAAGGAAGAGAGAAAAAAAAGAAATCATAACCATTCAAAGGTGAATCAATCAATATAAGAAAATAAATAAATAAAACTACGTAATTTTGGGATAGCCGGAGATAAACTTATCTCAAGCTGCTTGAGAAATGTTTTTCCCTATATATATATATGGGCCAGGATATTCTTACACCGGTGTAAGAGTTGGAAGTCTTACACTCAATCTTGACCATTGATCCACTTGTATTCAATGGCTAATATTACTAAAAAATTAGAGCCCTTAGATATAAGTGAGATTAATGGACAAGATTGAGAGTGTAACTTACACCGGTGTAAAATGATCCTGACCCTATATATATATATATATATATATATATATATATATATGGAAAAAGAATTTCTACAGCCACTTTAGATAAGGTTATCTACAGCTACTCCTTCTTAACGAAGTACGACCAGTCGTACTTAGTTATAACAATAAAGCTGCTCTCTTTTTTTTCTCTCCTCATACACTGTTGGCTGACGTGGCGGAGAGAGAAAATGCATTTCTAATGTACGACCGGTCGTACTTAATTAAAAAGGGATAGCTGTAGACAGCCTTATCTAAAGTGGCAGCAGAAATATTTTTCCATATATATATATATATATATATATGAGTTCACTTTTTCTGCAGTTACTGCAGATAAGTTATCTTCAGTAAGTCCAATATGATGTCGTTTTGGGACAGAAATTATAGAGTTTTTGTAATTTTAATTTATTTCAGTGTTATAATAGTCTTTATATTTATAATTTTTTAATATTTCAATCCCAAAATGACGTCGTTACAAATAAGTTATCTGCATTTACTCCCAAAACGACGTCATTTTGGAAATGAAATATTACAAAAATATAAATATAAAGACTATTATAACCCTGAAATAAATTAAAATACAAAAACTCTATGATTTCTGCCCCAAAACGACGTTGTATTGGGCTTACTGCAGATAACTTATCTGTAGTAACTGCAGAAAAACCGAATTCTTTAATATTATAAAGGGGTTTATATTTCTACAGCTGTTGTACATGCAGCAATCAAATACTTATCATATATATACTTGAAAAAGCATTAAATGCGGGGAATCATAATCATACAAAGGATGAAAGCATTAAATATGAGGAATCATAACGATACACCTGTCGTTGCTGTACGTAGAGCGGCTGCAGAAATAATTTTACCTATATATATATGTATATATATATATATATGGTAAATATTTCTACAGACAGTTTAGATACAGTTATCTACAGTTACCCTAATAATTACGTCATTTTGATTAATGAATGATGTTTTTATAATTTTAAGTGAATTAATGAATGATGTTTCCGTAATTTTTTTTTTCATATGCATTTTACAGAAACATCCTTCATTAATTCACCTAAAATTACATAAACACCCTTTATAAATCAAAACGACGTAATTTTTAGATAGCTGTAAATAATCTTATCTAAAGTGGCGATAAAAATATTTACCCATATATATATATATATATATATATATATATATATATATATATATATTGTCTTCCTAAATGGAAGCCTTTCCAATCTTTTCCCCGGGATATACATTTGCCGAAGGAGCACAGGAGAAAGCTTCAGACATTAATAAAAAAATGAACTTTAGTCCCGTTTGACGTTTAAGAAAGTTTCAGGCTATATGAACGTTCTTTCATTTTATTTTTTACTTTTTTAATTTAGAGCACAGCCTTTCCAACTTTTTCTTTGCCAAGTATGGGCCATTCCCTTATACAGCATTGGTCCAAATATTGATTATTAGGGCTTCAGGACACTGTCTAAGGGATGGGCTTAATTAGGCCTTTTTTCATCTAAGCGCAATAATTAGGACCAAATTGTATAAAGTTTTTTTTTATATGTTTTATAATATTATTTAAGGGTTTTATGAATATAATGTTGTATGAAACTTCTTGCGCTATGTCATAAACATATAAATATAAATATTGTGGTTCCTACTGCATAGAAAAAGAGAAAAAAAATTGGAGTGGATTCCTCACCTTTTTAAGTGTGTAGGAAAAAGAATTTGTGTCATGTAATATGACACTTCTACTTCACATTATTTAAACAAAATATAACGTTTATTATATTTTATATTTTGATTTTGAAAATTCAAAATAATAATAATGATGCTATATATGACTGAAAAATAATAAAATATTACATTAAAAAACTACATATATATAAGCACTTAAAGAATTTATCTATGTTTAGCCTAAAATTTAGTGAATAAGATATGATAGACGTTGTTCCCATCATAAAATATATCTAACCAATTTAGTTTCTATGACTAGTATTGTAAGGGGAATTGATTCCAATTTGGTAAAATTTTATATTATTATTTAGATAGTTGAAAATAAGTCTTTAAATAACTAAACAAAATAATTTGAATTAAAAGCTAAAAGTTAAGGATTTAGATCAATGTTATTAAAACCGACCCGGTTATTGATCCGGTCGATGTACTGGGTCAGTGGGTCACTGGTTCAATCAGTAGGTCACTGGTTCAACCGCATGACTCGATAATTATATGTAATTTTATAATTTATATTAAAAAATTATAAACATACTCAAATATCTAAAAATAATAATAAAAATTTCAAATATTTTAATATAAAAAATAATAAATCACATACTATTATCCAATAAGTGATCAAATAAACATATAATGATTGTGATACGGAGCTTTAAATTCAGAAAATGACATCTTTAACTATAAATCAAATCAAAATTTTCTGCATAATGCATGATTGAGATAATATTAATGTTGTAGGTACGTAACTTATGTAAGTCAATAAGCAAAAAAATATTCAAATATGTCCATTATGAACTTTTTTTTTTGAAAAAAAAAAATTGGAATTTTTTTTTAGGACGGGTCACCGGTTAACTGACCGGGTCATCGGTTTTCATGAAAACCGGCAGGGTCAAACTGGGTCGCACCAATTTTGATACATGACCGGTCCGTTGCTTCAACCGGACCGGTTATATGACCGGTTTATCAATTTCCGGGTTGATCCGGCCGGATCAGTCCGGTTTTAATAATTACGATTTAGATTACTGGCTCTTGTTGAACTCCAGTTGGAGAGAGGAGAAAGAAAAAATAAGAAGAATCCACAATTTTTAAAAATGTGAGACTCACATGTCCTCTTTATTTTTCTCTCTAATTGCACTTGTAATTAAACGGTGAGTGATCCAAATCCAAGAACTAAGGATTATATATAACATACAGACAGAAAAATTATTTATAATATGTACCAAAAAAAATATTTATAAGAAATCAATGAAATGGAGAAAAAATTAGGGGTGTTGCACTGGTTCCATTGCTTTAGCCATTGCCAAAATTCAGCTCGTGAATTCTCTCACCCTGTGTTGGTGCTCAAAATTAAACTTCATTTTAATTAAGGAATGGGCTTGCATAGATTCTCTAGGAAGATCAAAACAAAAAGAAGAAAAGAAAAAATTGTTGCATCAATAATGTTGCTGAAATATTTTAATGTAAAATTACCCATTCCCATCTTCATCACCTCCTTGAAATATTTTAAAGCAATGTCAAATGCGTAATAATAACAAAAACAAAAATCCAGAAATACTCATCTAATCAGCAACTAAATCCAGTAGTATTTGTACACTCCCTAAATTAAAAATAAATAAATGAAAGGTACAATTCCAACGAGGCTAAAGGGATATTTGTAGTCAAACATGAAGGCCCAATTATATCATGCAACTTTTTAAAAAAAAATAAAAAATCTGACATGAAAGTATCATTTTGCATGCACACATATATATATATATATGCTTATATAGGATGCAATTTTTTTATTTTATTTTTGGGTGTCATATATACGAATTACGATAGGATTAAAGGGAAACAGAATAAGTGGAGAAAAAAAAAAAATCAACATCTCGATGCACAAATCTGGGTTATTAATTAAAGAGAAAAGAGAAAAGTAATTTAACTATTTAAACCTAGATTCTCGTTCATAAGACCCTTTCCACTGGAGACACTCAAGTGGTCGGAATTGGCCATCGAAGGCACCCCATTGCCGCATCTGGCCACCGTTCTCACGTTTTCTATCAGCGCCTCCGTCCGCGACTCCTGCGACAAAATCTCCGACAGCTGCTCCGGGCTTATTACCAACTTCACCTTCCACACTCCCGTACTGTTATACCTTGGAAACACCTCCGGTTCCGACCACATCTTATTGTTGTTGTTGTTGTTGTTGTTCTTGTCCAAGGTAGACACCCGATACGGCGTTAAGGTGGCAGCAGTGTTGGACAGTTGTCTGGTGATGGTCTTGCTAGATGACAACCGAGAAGAAGGGTTTAGAGGGAGGAGGTAGTAGACCTTGCCAGCTTGAAGCTCTTCGTTGTGGTGAAGAGGCTCCGAGAACATGGTGCGGTTGCTTCGGAAGATTCCATGGCAAGGGAACTCGGTGGTTATGCACTCCACGGTTATGGGAGTGTAAAGCTCCATGATGCCTCCGTGCGAGGTTACCACCTTGACCATCATGTCATCCAAAACGCCTTCATCACTTGTGATCCCTTTGCACACGCAGTTTCCCATTGATGGATATGAAGGTACGGCGAGAATGTTTCTTGTTAAATTTATGTTATGAGAGGATAACTATGCCGACACATAAAGCACCAAATCCCTTCCTTCCTTCCTTCCTTCGTTGCTTGCGAACCTTTGGGGTTTGGTTTTGTAGTGGGGTGGACCCACTTAGTTTGTATTATTAGCAAAGTAAGATTCTTATTTTATTTTTTCATAATAAGCTCATGTCTATATATTATATTTAATCAGTCAAAGCATAGTCCTTTATTGTGAAAGTAATATCCCAAAATGCTAATTATGTAATACTAGAAAAAGTTAGCAAAAAGGTATGGCATAATGTCAACGTTCGGGAGATCATGATCAATGGACTATATGATGGATGCATTGAAAGGGGAATTTGGGGCCATGTTCCGCCGACTCACATGAAAAGATGTGTGAGTACTGTAAAGGTTTCAAGAACAAGAGCTGCACTATTGATCATGAGGTTTTAGCAAATTGAAAAAACGACCTCGTTCGGGTCAAGGAAGACAGAGTAGAGATTAATTCCGGCGAGTGATGAGCTTCCACCAAATTCAAAGGCAGCACCGTGTGTCCGTTGCGACACTCGATTACAATTGGAAACTTCACTTTATAATGATGGGCTTTGCTTGACGGCTTTTACATTTCGCACATAAACTATAAATTTACGTAAATAATGTTAACATTATTTGTTAAGTAACAAGAATCTATGTATTACGTACATAGATATTTTTAAATTTAGGTCAAATATGAAAAATATAATTTTGAAAAAATTTGAAAATAATTTAAAAGCGCATATAATCAATTTAAGTATTTGAAAATACGAAAATATAATGTTAAAAAATTCATATAATCAATTTAAGTATATGTAATTTAAAAACTAGGTATTTAAAGAGAATTTTTTTGTTAACTTGTAAAAATAGATATAATTAATTTAAAATAATTTAAATGGAAAATTTATAAAAATAAAAGTTAAGAATGACATGTGGTATTTTTTACATGAAGGTAGACTAAAATTAAACCTTTCTCAAAAGAGTATACTCTAACGTAATATATAAGGGTGGATTGCGAATTATGTTTAACTTTTTTTACTTAATTTTTCTTATTAGTTGTATAAACAGTTAGAAGTGTATGAAATAAAATTAATTATTAGGAAAGTGAATTTTTTGGTTATAATAACTAAAATATTTTTTTATTAATTACTATTGCTTTCCATTTTAAAATATCTCGGATAATAATTACAATTTAAAAGAATTATAATCAGTTTCCACAGATCACATTATAATTACAAACACGTAAAACAAATATTTCAAAACTTTTTATTTAAGTAAAAAATTTTAAATCTTAATAATATAATATTTAATTTAATTACTAAATTAAGGAATAATTTAACCTAAAATATATTTATCGTATAAGAACTAAAGAATAACATTTTATGTTCCTAATAAATCTGATATTTTACATCTTTTAATTACTTAAACCACAAGTATTTAATAAAATGGTAAAAATACTTCATGTCTTGAAAATTTTAAATTTTTTTAAATATTAAAAAGATTACTGAGGGGATTCATTAGGGTGCTCATTTTCAGTATACTGGACTGGGAGTATAATCAGTATATATTCCATTGTCAAAAATGAAAAAATATGGGATATTGAGGGAAATAAATATAAAAAGGTAAAAGTAGTATAAAAAAATTATTTTTCACTATATTTGATAAAAGAATGGAGGATCAAAAATATTTTCTTCATTAACACGTTATATATTATTCGAAAATAAATTGTTGTCTAGAAGATACATCTCTTAATGTCCATAATCGAATTTCTGGGATGGTCCAACGTTTAAAGGGTAGGATTATATATCTAAGATTAATATAATTAATGACCAATAATAACATAATAATTAAGGATTTAATTAATGTTTATTGTGAGAGTGAATGGAGTCTATTTTTTTTTCTCTCTTCCTCCTCACAGGGACTACCCACTCACTGCAGGGAGAGAAAAAAGTTTGGAGAAATATTAAATCCAATATATAATAAAGAAGAATTGAAATAACTTAAATTTCGACATTGCAGTTGAAAGCAAACACTACCTCACAGGTTGGTTTTTTTTTTTTTTTTTTGGTAACAAATATGTAATTTCACGGGTTGGTTTTAATCATGGTGTGCTAAACTTATATATCGCTGTAACGGTTCCAAATTTCCAATTGTCTGCATGGTGATAGACAAAGTTACTTTTCCTTTACTTTCTCCCTTGTTTATCCTTTTTGTTTCCACCAAAAGTTACTTTCTACAGGTTTTTTTTTTGTTTATCCTTGTTTATTTTAAAATTCAAACGTGTCATGTCGGACACTCCAATACTCATTGCAAAGGCTCAAAAAATATTCAAATATTACGTTGTGTTGCATATTGAGTTCTAATTATTAAATTCGTTAGATTACGATTTTATTGAGTTTAATATAAATATTTAGAATATATTATGTTTCTTTACAAAATTGATGGGTATTGTAAGTTGTTTTAGTTTTTTGTTAAATTATTGAATACTAAATATAATATACACTACATAAATTAAAAATATTATATAATATCAAAACGTGTCAAAATTTAATATTTTTTAGAATTAACGAGTGTCGTGTCGTATCCCGTGTCCCGTGTCTCGTGTCAGTGTCTGTGCAACATAAGGTAGAAAAGTTTTTTTTTACTGGGAAAAAAAAATTCTGGAAGGTAAGTTACGAAAAGATGTTTGGTAGATTCAAAAATTTTCTGAGAATGTTGGATTAATTCTACTGATGTTATAGGAAAATAAAAATATCATATATCAGATGGTATTTTTGTTTGAGAATATGATGTGTAAAATGAAATAATGAAAAAAAAATTTCCTAAGATTATATTTAGTTTTCTCATATCAAATGTTAGAAATAAATTTAGCCCACTTCACTTTCCCATGATTTAAAGGAAAATTTCCATACTGAACATACAATAACCATGGTAAAGTCAGCACTCGATTTGTAGAATATAATTATAAGCGAAAAACTTACTGGTATATCAATCACACCATTGACTCGGTATGACGGACCACTTAAAATATAATATTTATGCGATATATGTACGAAAAAGAAAAAAAAATTAATCCAAATATTAATTTTTGAATGAAAGTCATAAATATATGGAGTGTACCGAAAATGCTCCCAATTATAAGGTCGTATAGTTCTGTCAATGTAAGTAAGTTCAGACTTCAGAGTACTCATGTACAAAGCCACATACATCACCACTTTCATAGAAGGAAAAATAGAAAATTAAGAGCATGTTTAATCGTGTTCTGCCTTTTTATTGTTAAAATTATTTTATAAAATAATTTGCAAAATTTGATTTTGAGAATAAAAGAAAAAAAATCCATTTGGTAAAATTGTTTTTAAAAGAGTTTCAAAAATAACAAAATAAAAAACTTTGCTTGGTAATTTGTTCTAAAAAACATGTTTTCAGAATAAAAAAAAAATAAAAAAACCTGTTTGATTGGTTATTTTTTTGTTAATTTTATTTTACGATTTCTTTAATTATATGTAAAGTTTTAGATACATTTTAGGGGGGGAAATTTCAAGACCAAAGCAAATTATATTACAAATAATTTTTTTATAAGCTAATGTATGTTATTTTACAAGTTAAAGAAATCTATACTGCAGTGAAAATTCCAGATTTTGCTTTTAAGTGCATTTGGTTGGTTTTATACCTTGAGTTTGTTAACAATTATCAATTTGACGCTAGTGAAATTTGTTATTATTTAGTATTTATCTGTTTTTCAATTCTTTTGAATAAAGCTTACACAAAGTTATGTGTTGGTGATGCTCTTCTCTAACAAAAACATAACATGCATGCATATTAGTTTTAACCACCATCCTCAATTTAAAGCTTTCACAGTTGAGCTATAACAAAATAATGTACATATAAAAGCTTTGTGGTTGAATTCTGTCTCTCAAGTAAAAACATATTTGTGTGGTAAAAACATTCATCAATGGAAATCTGTATTGGACAGATACAACTAAACTACTAATAGGATAATTCAGGATATACTCAAAATAAGTTCAGCAAATACAAGAGAGCTCCTAATGAAACTGAATCTGATCATACCAAAGTCATCATATTTATATCCATATTAACAAAAATGATCAGATCAAAGTTTCATCAAAACAAAAAACTATAGCCACAATAAAGTTAATCTGATCATACCAAAAATGCAAAACAAAAACTAAAGCTACACTAGAGCAACACCTTAACTAAAACTAAAGTTGTGGCATACTACGGCATAATATGACCCAACCAAAAAGAACAGGTCATACATGCAAAGTTTCTCATAGAAGTGTGTCTAGCCATGTATTTTTCCTATCAGTAAACATGCTAAGAAACACTTCCCTCCATTTAGGCTTCATAAATTTTTGCAAAGCTCTTGCGTAGATGTCATCTGCAACATCTTCAATCTTATCCAGGGTGGTCACACACTTTGCAATAGAATAGTCAGCAGTACTCTATACCTCTCAGTAGGGTTGGCAAAACGGGTCAATCCGGCTCAACCCGACCCAACCCGCATTCAACCCGGAAAAAACGAGCCAGATTAGGGTTGGCTCGAAAAATAAACGAGCCAGAAAACTCAACCTAATCCGACCCGAGTCGGGTTAGGGTTGGCTCGCGGGTTGGCTCGAAAAAATAAAAATAAAAAAAAAAATTCATTGATGCTGTAACTTTTAAATTTTTTTCCTAAATTGTTAATTCATTCAATACAAAGATATTATACAGATAAATCATAGAAAATTCCTTTTACATTTGGACTTGGACTTATTGGCAGTTGGCACCAAGGTTGCTAAGATCGTTGCTAAGATCGAGCGAAAAAACGTAAGATCGACCGATTTTACGAGTTTTTATATTCTCACGAGTCAACTCGTATGCTCTATCGTTTTGGTGTCTGATTTTATGAAAACGACGTTAATAATCGTAGAATCGTAGAAACGTGCGTGTTTGCGATTGAAGAAAAATTATGAACAGTTCTACAACAAAAGGCAAAGCCCATCTGAAAAAAAGCTCACAGTTGAAAAATCACAACTTTGTCTAAGACACTCAGTCAGCTTTTTTATTCTCCCCAAATCAAAAACCCTAAGCTCAAGTTGTGTGACAGTGCCGCTGCCGCCGTCTGTGAGTTTCACCGGTGTTGGAGTGTTAAGCTGTTGTGCGACTGTGTCTGTGAGTCTCTTAATCTCTTCCTTCATTTTCTTCTTGTTTTTCGTTTGAGTTTGTGATACGGGAATCTTAAATTAAATTCACAGCAAAGCTTAATGTTCACATACGAAGGAGAACTGGAGATTGGAGAAGGACAACACTATTTTTTATTAAAATAAGTCATTTGTGGACCGTATTTAAAGTTGTGGACCATATTGAAAGGCATTTGTGGACAATATTTTCTATCAAGTATTACTTTTTGGGATGATTTTGGGACTTAAGAAAGGCATGCAATCAAACTGAACGTGATGTAGTTATATTATATATGATATAATAATAGTTACTTTGGTAAGATTTTTTATTAAAAGTAATTTAAGAATCTCTGGAGTAAAAAACATAAATATAAAATATAATAAGGTTACCGTCTTAAAATATAAAAGGTTATTACCATATTCTTAGGAAAAAACTCCTTTTAAAATTTGTGTAAATTTAATATTTTATATGTATGTACCAAAATATATATATATATATATATATATATATATATATATATTATATGTACAGGTACGATCTTACGATCTGTGTCGATCCTACGATTTATGATTTTTTATCCCCTTCCGATCTTAAGTAAGATCTCGATCTTAACAACCTTGGTTGGCACCATATTCACACTGTCACATATTATAAAAAAAGTCCCTAATGCACGGTTTTGGACTTATTGACAGCTACATGGTATTTTTGTTTGGGTCTGGAATTGGAATTTTAGGTTTTAGCTTTCCACTTTACGTTCATTAATTTTTATACTTTTATATTTAAAAAAATCATAACTCGCGAGCCAACTCTTTTGACCCGTGGGTTGGCTCGGTTTTTTTCGAGCTGAAATGAGTCGGGCTAACTCGAGTTATTAACTCATTTTTCCTAACTCAACCCGGCTCATTTTAGTCGGGTTACGAGCCAACCCGATGAGTTGGCTCATTTTTGTCAAGCCTACCTCTCACCCTTAGCTAAGGACACTTCATTTTTTGCTTTAGATGTTTCAACCCGTGCTCGAAGTGCATCTCCCATTTGAAATAGTTTAGACTCCTTGTAGGACTTATGCTCTTTTACTTGAATTTTGTGTTTACCTCTTTTAGGAATTTTAATTGTTTGCATCTCATCATCTGAACTATCTCGATCAACACCTACATGAACTCTATTATTAAGGTATTGATTTCCAAGCTCTTGTTCTTCACCTATATTTGGTGGGTCTTGGGTAGGCGAATAATGAAGTGCTTCGGTTGCATTACTTTTATTAAATATGATTCCCAATAACTTGTAATGCTCACATCCATTTTTTTTTAAATTGAGCAGCCTTTGGATGTGCCTAAAATCACTTAGGAAAATATTCAAATGATATTTAAAAAAATTGACAATTAAATAAAATTATAACCTCCCAAACAAAATATTAATATATATATCTTGATGTATATGATTGCCAAACTTCTTCGCTTGCAACAACAGTGTTGGTTTTTGCATCCCAACCAAATCCTGTGTGTTGCAAGAGTAAAGAGAATTCACAAGGCTTAGACCGCAATCTATTGAACTTTTGCTTCATTTGCTTGACATTAAAAGAGCAATTATTTATGAATTCAGCGTATCTTTTACAGAATTCCATGTTCTAGAGTTAAAAATATCATTTTGCATATTTCTTTTGGGGACCTCATCAACTATGATCTGTATGTAAGTCTTTATTATTGAATCAGGCCAAACCTTTGACTCGTGTGTCTATCATAAATAAACATCCATAATAATTTGGCAATATTAGTTCCTATTCCCATCATCTCAGTTCTACTTTCACATTTTAGTTTATAAACAAGTACAAAATCAATTTTGCGACCTAAATTTTTTGGGTAAAGAATTAAAGGAACAAAAATGTATGACATGAGAAAGATATATATATTTTCAAGAAACATATCAGGCCTTGAACATATAGCATATAAATATATAATGATGACACTGCTACTACTACCCTGAACTGAGTAATGGTTATTCTTCAAATGCAAGATCATCAAGCAAATTTCAATTATGATACAAGCATAATATAAAAATAAAAGAACATATTTATTAAAAAATTAAAAATAAAAAGAAGCTTATCTCGCATGTTGTGACTGATAAACAAGGAAAACAGGTTCATTAACAACTCATAGCAGTAGTAAAGTGTCGAGCCGGAATACAAGCAGCACTATGAAACTTCATGAAAAACTTGACAGAGCAAGCAAACATACAAACAAGGAAAGCACTGTGACAAGGACATGGTTTGGCTACAAAATGAAGTATTTTCCATCACCATGCCGAGAATATGGAACCATTAAGCCAGGGGCTGTAAAAGCACAAACGATTCTATGACAAAATTTTAAAATATACTGATACAAGAGTCTTATTCTTATCTATGCAAATCTTCTTAACGTCATATCCCATAGAGAAGCAAGTAAAGGGTCCTTATCTTCCAAGAAGATTAAAACCCAATATATTTGGATACAGCCCCCTGTTTCTTTCCTTTATTAAAGGGTAAAGGAAAATAGTTGAAAAAAAAAATCTGTGGTTTTGATATGTGTTAAAGAATAAAATAAAATCATTAAAAAAACCATCACCTAAGTGGCACTTATCATGGTATCAGAGCTACTGACCACGAGGTTAGGAGTTCAATTCTCACCGCTCCCACTTTCATGTAGAATTAAGAAAAGTACAAGTCAGACAAAAAAAATAAAAAAATTGGAAATAAGCTTGTGTAGCACAAGACAGACCAAAAATGAACTTATGTCACTATCACATCCATGCTTCAAGTCCAAAGGGCTCTTGCGTGAGAAATAAAAGTATTAAAAAGACCATCACCTAAAGTCTTAAGATTTTGAGTTGGAATACGCTTATCAATATGAAAAACATGAAATACAAAACCACATCAAAGATATAAAAAGAAGATAAAGAAAAGAGGAAACTTTTATAAACAAAGACGAAAGAAGAGAAGAAGTGAACAAATATCACGAAAGAGAGCACACTTGTTGAGTGTAATAGCATAATGAGAGCCCTGGCACGCAAGGAGAAGTGATAGTATATGAAAGTGAGATAGACAAACCTTATTACATTTTCGATAGCTTACTATTACCATTTAGCCATTAATGAAAACAGGCTATTCTCCGTGTTTTTGCTGTTTTGAGAACAAAAAAGTTAAAAACTAGAGTTTTATTAATCTCATGTTAAAGGAGATAGTTATCTCATGTTACAGAGACAAATTAGTGGGTTCCATCACCTGAAAAAATAAAAAGAAAAGAAAAGAAAAAGGTGGCACAGTTATCGAATGGTGTGTAGGAGAGAAAACTTATGTCATATAACATAAGAATAGTTTTTCCCTAAAAACTATAATCAAAACACCAAAAAATGTGGTCCAAAATCTGTTTTAAAAACTAGAAATCAAAAACTATTTTTAAATTTTTTTACAAAACATTGAATATCAAATAAGTTTTTTTATTTTTAAAATTAAAAAACTGTTTTGTAAAATAATTATCAAATAAGGACTAATATTTTAGTGTTTTCTTAGTTGTGGTATCATGGACAAATTTTTATCACGTAAAGCTTAAAATATCAGTTAATTTACTAATTTTTACTCGGCCCTCTGTTAATCGGTTCACAGACAATTTCTAGCCCTCATAGGGGTTTGTTTTATCTCTCTTGGCCCATGGGATCGAACTTTAAGTCTTCTAATTTAGTGAAAATGGGCCACAATAAATGGTCTCATAAGGTCATCGCTAGTAACTTTTTTGGGGCCACATGAGCTCTAACAATATGAAAAAAATGTAAATAAGAAAAATAAAATAGGCTGGTATAAAAAAAACTATAGTTGATAAATGAAATTTTTTTGGGTTCTTGAGAGTTGGCTCAAGCATTGTTGGAAATTCAAAGAAAAATTATAAAGTGTCATGCTAATTAAAATAGATTAAGAATCACGTAAGTACGATGATTGATGAGTTCATTTTCTTAAGATTTTGAGTTAAGATATAATATAAGTATAGTATTGTGGGTTAAATATTGTTGCTTGACATATACTTTGGACTAAGACGTTGGTTTGAATATCGTTCTCTAATTTATTGATGGATATATTCCTCGCTTCCTCTAACCATTTAACAAAGGGAAATAGTAGTCTCATGTTGTAGGAGACTACTATCTTATGTCATAGACACTTCGATAAGTGTGCTGCTATTTTTTTTTCTTTTTTCTTTTTTAGTGGTGGGTCTCATTATCTTGTGTCTTAGCATAAGATATGATCTCTCCTACAACATGAGAGTAGACAAACCCTTTAACAAATACACCTTTGACTTATACACTATAGTCAAATTAAACTAGTTCGCAGTAAAAATAAAGTTATAGATGTTGAGTTTTTAAATAAATTCTCAATTAGTAAAAAATTTGTTTAACTAATTTTATTATTAGTTTCATCTAGATGTAACAAGTCATATTCATTTAATTTTCCAACAAATTCTTGAATGAGTATTGCGTTTTTGTTTTTTGTTTTTTTTTTGGTAAAATGAGTATTGCATGTTTATAAATACTTCAGTAGTAATTGATAAATATAAGCATATTTTTTATATATATAAATAGGGGAAGGTTATTTTGACTCTAGAGTAAGATTTAAAAGTCTTACTCTTTATCGCAGCCGTTGATTTTCGTTTATCTAATGGTTATCATTTAATAAATTATAACAATTAATTATAAGCGTTAGATGAACGGAAATCAACGGCTGCGATGAAGAGTAAGATTTTTAAGTCTTACTCTTGAGTCAAATGATCCCTCCCCATATAAATATATTATTAATATTTTCCACCATGCATCTTTATGAATGTTCAATGTTAAATTTAGAGTCTGTTTGAATGGACTTTTTTTTTCTTCAAAAGCTGTTTTTCTTAAGAAAAAAAAACACTTTTCGAAAACCAAATATTTTAGCTTTTAAAAAAAGCAAAAGTCATAAAAAAAGTTAAAAAAAAAAAATTCAGAAGCTAAAAATTTTAAGTAAAAATTAAAAACCAAATATTTTTTTTAAAAATCAAAATATTTTTAAAATAAAAAAGTCGTAAAAAAAACTTTCTTAAAAAGAGAATACAAACGAACTCTTAGTATCTGTAATGGGCTCGGGAAAAAATGCAAGGTCGACTCTAGAGTCTAGATGCCGTCCAAAGAATGAAGCCTAGACACGGGTCCTAGCTAGCATCAATAAATGGCTGATGTAATTGCAATGGGCGGCTAATGGAATCTTGTTTATCAAGTCACTTCAGGAAATACAAAATTGAAACCAGGAGCTGGACTACAGCAATTAGAAGGCGTCAACTTCAACTGCCACTTGATAACCTGGGAAAATAAGTTACTTACCATACCGTACTTTGAATTGAAACATAATAAACTCTCACTCTTTATATTATTATTTTTTAGATTTATCTAATCTAATATTATATGAGAGAAGATTTCTCAGACTTTTTCACCCTTTTGCCCTTCATTAATTATTTAATAATCATTTTGTCTTTTATTGTAAACTATCTACCAATCTGTCCTTCTTTAATCGATTAAATTGAATATTTAATCGATTAAATGGTCAAATGAAGATTTAATCGATCAAATCTTTAACTTAATCGATTAAATCTTCCTCTTTATCAGAAGAACAACCTTATGCATGAGAGATTTAATCGATTAAATAGGGAGATTTAATCGACTAAATCTTCAAGTCAACGATTTTTGCCTATTTTGACCATTTAATCGATTAAATTTTTGGCTTAATCAATTAAAGAGGGACAGATTGGTAGATAGTTCTGAATAAAGGGCAAAATGGTTATTAAATAATTAATGAGGGGCAAAAAGGCGAAAAAACTAAATTTCTCATATTATAGACACACATGTAATATAACCCGCTATTTACAAAAAAGAAAAAAAAAGAGTCACAATTTTCAATGTATTTATAGGAGATAAAGCTACTCTTATGCAACATAAGAGTGATTTTTTCCTTGTTTTTTTTATGAAATTCTCACTCTTTGTTGACATTAAATTATGGGTTATATTTATCTACTTTTACATTATAACTACATTTCCTACACACACAAAAGCTAGGTGGGTCCCATTTCTTTTTTTTTCTCTCTCCTCTTATCTATGGGTCCCACTTGCAATCTTGTTTCTACAACATAAGATAAGCATTTTCCTACAACATAAGAAAATTATTTCCCTTAAATTATTTATCATATAATACAAACATCTTTAAAATTACTTAATATAAAGAAATACTATATTTGTTGTCATTTGATCTAGCTTATCTAATTTACACAAAGAATCTATACAACTATTTGTCATGAAAATGAGACTAGAAGAACCGCCGATAGTTTTAGGGAAAATCTGTTTTCATGTCACATTTGACAAATTTTTTCTCTTACATATCCTTCGATAACTATGCCACTTTTTTTTTCTTTTTTTTTCTTTTATTTTTTCAAATGGTTATGACATGAGATAATTATCTCCTTTAACATGAGATTAATAAAACTCATAGTCTTAACAGTAAATTTCAAGCTATTGTCACCATTCCGATTTGAATCACAGGTCGGCAATATTCAACATTTGACAAACTATATTTCAGTGACGAGCTTTTTAAATCTTAAATTTATAATTATTTTTTATTCAATATACATAAATTTAATACATTAATATACTTTTTTTTCATAAAAATTATAATAAAAAACACTAAAGATTTTTTAAAATAAAAAATAATAATTAAAACACTTGTAATACTAAAAGTATGGTGCAAAGACATATTTGAAATTCAATAATTATATAACTTAACCTTACTTTAATTTATCTGTGATAATATTTGTAATAAATTTCTGATATTATATATATATATATATGTATGTATAAGTGGATTAAATAAAATAGAACAGAAATGAATTATTTCATTTAATTTTGACATTAAAATACTTTTTATATGACAAAAGAATTTATATAATTTTTACTCAGCCTTTTACATTATTTCATTCATAATTTTTTATTTTATCTTATTCACATAATTAATACTTGATAATATATATATGGGACAGGACATTTGACACCGCTATCAAACTTTAAAATTTGACATTAAATCCTAACTGTTGATTTCTGTTAATCAACGGTTAGAATTTAATATCAAATTTCAAAGTTTAGTACCGATGTCAAATGATCCTGCCCGATATATATATATATATATATATATATATATATATATATATATAGAGAGAGAGAGAGAGAGGTAGGATCTTTTGACACCAGTGTCAAATTTTAATTTTGACACCGGTGTCAAATTTAAATTTTGACACATGCTTGCAAATCAGAGTCATTGATTTTTTTGATCTAACGGTTATGAGATGAGATCAAAAAAGATCAATGGTGTTATATATATATATATATATATATATATATATATATATATATATATAATATATTATTTGTTTAACTGGGTATTATATATAAGTAAACAATAGTTGATAATTAATTGATTGTCAAGACAATTTTATGTATAAATAGATCGTATAGAATTCTAGATGTAGGTTCTACAGTCCCTTCATTTTCAAAACTAAATTAAATCGTTATAAATATAAGGTCTTAACTAGTAAGAACAATTAATTATCTTAGACTTAAGAGATGGTCTAAATACTTGTTAAATAATTAGCGATTTAATACACTGTGTGTGTACAAAAAGGAAGGGCATTCTACTTAAAAAATAGGAAAAGAAAAACAGAACAACATTCCATCCCCTTTTTGGGGATAAAATATCACATGCACATTGATGCATGTAGCCCAACCCGAATTATCTATTGTTCCAACTAACTAAAGAAGGCAATAAATTAAATAATTTTGAAATAAATGTTGACCTGCTAACCAAAAACTGAGCAATAAATAAGGGCATATGTGTGGCGGAATGGTGCTGCGGGTCCATTGCTTCATCCGACGGATATGTCTCATAATGTCAAATTGTCAACGATAATGTCTAAGATTTGATATGTTACTTTCTTTTTACAGTTTGCGTATTTAATGAGGGTGGCGGTTTTCTTGTTTACCTTAAAAGCTCCCCCAAAGCTGTCTACTTACATCGAACCATAAGAACTGAAAGAGCTTAATTAATTGCAAGGAGATAGATCCTACACTGAGGAGACTGATAATGGGTAACGCTTGCTTTGGGAAGAAGGGGAGCAGCAAGGGTGTGGTACACCCTGTGGTTCACCGTGATCAAGTCGTGACAATCAAGGTGCTAATGACAAGTACCCAACTCAAGGATTTAATAGGGAAGGTGGATATGAGCAAAGGCAATTCAGAATTAGGCCGTTTGATCGTTCAAGAATGCTCCAAGGGAAGGCTTCATGCTCGTGTTGCTGCTGATGATTCAGAAAGGGTAAACATTTACTCAAGGGGATATCGTTTAAGGCCAATTCAAGAACATAGCGATGAATTATGTTGACCATGTCTATATGTAAGTTTCTGAAAGCATTATTGTGAATTTCTAATTTCTTAAAAAATAGAGTTGTACTGTACGTTGAAGGCAAAAACCAATGGTATCCTAATACCTTCCCGACATCTCTAGTGGGATTATATTGCATTGAAAATTTGAAATGATCAATTCCATCCATTTATTATAAAACAAGTTGATTGAGTTTTGAATTATTACTGAGATAATGACTTGATTTGATTTTTTTTTTTGGATTACAATGACTTGATTTGATGATTGGCTAGAAGCCATAATATACTCACTCAGTGAGTAAAACACCAGAATCAAATCTAAAATCTTAAAACATTAGGTACAGTCATTTTTTAACCAATGTGAATCCAAAATTTTAAGTATTAGATGCAGTCATTTTTTAACCAATGTAGACTACATTCAATTATTTACACTTGGATTCCTCAACATCTCCTTCTCAAATGTGAGTCTTATGTCCACATTTTCTCTGATCACCACAAGTCAGCTAATCCCACTATTGGCTCTGATACCAGATGTTGGATTTGCAGCGAGAACTTGTGGCGGAAGGAGATCGCCAACCATGAACCAAATGAGCAGCGATGTTTGGAGCAGGGTTTGGAACACCACAATCAAAATCAAAAGTTTAAGACATTAAGTGTATCAGTCTTTCCATTTATATAATGTTCACTTAATTATTTTTTAACCAATGTGAAAATACATTCAATCATCCATACTTTGATTCCTCAACAAATATATACTATGTATATAGATTCTATTAATAAACACATGGCAATTTTTTTGGAAAGTTAAAACTCATGGCATTTGATTCCAAACATGACCCTCCCCAACTTTTTCTTGAGACGAGAGAACTCTATTATTTCTTTTTGCCATAATAATCCACTATCATTAACTTATCACAATTTGAATCAGTATATCGTATTACCTTATCACTTATCAGCATTTTTTCTTTTGGCCAGAGAATTGTTTGATCAATTTTTTTAAAATATACCAAATACTCTACTTATATCTAATTTGAATAAACACTTATTGAAACACACTTACCATATTTGTACCCCCAAAAAAAAATTACTATACAAAGACTTCATATTTATTAGATAACTCCAAGGAGGTTTTCAATGTTTAATACAAACACACCTCTTAAATTTCTTTTTTATTTTCTACTATTAATTCCTCATGTGATTTTAGGTTGGAATTTTTAATAAAATGAAATATTTTTCAAAACGATGATTTAGGAATTTTAACCTCTAACTTTGCACTTTAAGTTTCTTTAATTAAAATATAACTGCAATATGTGCAATTAACTAAACTGAATTAAACTGCACTTAAAAAAAGTAATTTTTTTAAAAATCAATTTTTGAATTGAACTTCTTTTCAAAAATCAGTTCTTGAACTGAACTGAATTTTTTGACTGGTTTAAAGAACTTCTCTTATTTTTTTTATACTTTTTCTCTCTATTTTTTTACTTATTTATTTTGTTTCTTCTTTTATTTTTATTATTATTACTTTATTTCTTGAGTTATTTTTTTCCTTTTTTCTTTTTCCTTTTTTTTCTTATTTATTTTTAAATCTTTTTTTATTTTCTAGTATCATTTATTTATATATATATATATTTATTTATTTATTTATTTTTTCCTTCAATTTTTTTACAATTTTTATCTAGATTCAAGATTGATTTTAAAAATAAATTCAGAATTAGTTTTGAACTGAATTTATGAATCAGTTCAGTTCTAAACTGAACTAATAAATTATTTAATTTTAAAAATAAATTATTTTTTCAATTCAGTTCGGTTCAAGAAATAACTATTGCACACCCCTATTTGCAACAAAATGATTTTGCTAAATTCATACGCATACCACCTCATTTTCAACAAATGACGAGTACGGGCATGTGAGCCCGATCTGTATCTTATGTAACTGCCTAATTTATTGACATTACACACACCTATGCACTCCACGCACGCATACATACATATAATTTACTCTCTTTTTTGTTAACTTGTGTATTACAAAAATACTCCTGTGTGGCTTTCTCATCCGTCGCGATGAATGAGGTGGCACATTATCCAATAAATATATTAAGTGATGAACATTATTCAATAAGTGAGGATAGCCTAGTGGCAAGAAGTGACATCAATTTATCATTGAGTCATTGGATTGATACAGGGTAATGCTAAAATCGGACCTATTGATGGCGGTCAACATCTGATAAGTTGTTGAATAATATAATAAAAAAATCAGAATCATCCTCCACTTTCTTTCAAAGGAAAGTGGATTCTATTTCTTTGTGAGTGTGAAATGACATAAGTTATATAATTTAAAAAGATAAACATTTTTCCCTTCTTTTAACGGGGCATACCACTTGCTTTTTTTTCTCTCTCTCATTTTCTATTGTTCTCTCTCCATTATAAGGGGAAGAGTTATGGGCAAAATAATTATATTAATATATTTTTTATAATTTTTTCTCAAATTGTGTAATTTTGTTTAAAAAAAATACAGTGCGTCTCGCATCTTATTCATGATTATCTCAACCTTATAAGATAAATGATTTAATTTTTGTTGACTAATTTCGTAAGGCAAATCCCGCATGTGTCATATGTTGGACTGCTAAATTGTGACTAGTTTATTTTATTTTTTATTTTTTTTGTAATAAAGAGGGGCAAAAGCCCCAAACAAAACAAAGATTACACGACGCGAGAACTTAAAAGATATACAGAAGCATCCTGAAGAAGGAGCTCTAACAAAGGAGAAAGAGGAGAATGATAAACAATAAGATTATTATCATCCTCAAAATGCCTAGAAGCAAACCAGTGAGCACATCTGTTATTTTCTCGAAAGATGTGGACCCAACGAACATCCCAATCTTCAGCAAGCCATTTGTGAATACGGGAAACAACCTGAGAGTTTCTGTTATTGTTGCTCCCTTCTTGGATAGTGCTAAGAGCAATTTCTGAGTCACATTCCAACTCCACTCTCCTAGCACCAGTACCCCAGGCCAGCTCTAAACCTTTGAAGATACCCCAGAGTTCTGCATCAAGAGGATTACAGAAACCTAATCTGAAAGAGAAACCACCCAGAAAAGCACCATTGTGATCTCTAGCAAGACCTCCACAGCTAGCATGTTGCCTAGATAGGGAAGAAGCACCATCTCTGTTAATCTTCAACCGACCAGGTTTGGGACGACACCATTTAGTAGCCTGATGGGCATTAGGGAAGCTGCCAAGAATGCTTCTATTCTTACCTCTAGCTTCAATTAAATGCACAATAAAATCAGAAATGACACGCTTATCATTGCTTGGCCTTCGAAAACTATCATCATGAATATGATGATTACGCCAATTCCAAAGATTCCAGCAAGTAGTATAGAAAACATCTCTCCAATCAACATGAATTTGATAAGTCTAACCCTTACTCACATTTTTGATGAGCCAAGGCTGTAGGTTTAATGTGAAGAAATCGTTGGGGACCCTTCTACCAAACCAATCTATCCACAATCTTTTGGCTTGAGAACAATCTCTAAGGACATGAATAAGAGTTTCTTCACTGTTTGGACAGTTAATGCATAAATTAGGACCCCCATTCCATTTGCATGTACAACTCCTAACTGGAAGTTTATTAAGAAAAGCCAGCCACATCATAGTCTTGATTCTTTCTGGACCCTTCCAGTCCCAAATCTTCTTCCAGGGAACATTCCTTTGAGCATGTTGAAAATTCATCAAGTTCAAGCAGGCAACCTTAACTAAGGAAGATGACACATGATTCTGACACCAAACTAACCTATCCTCAGTGTTATCTTCCAAAGCAACGGGAACGCAAAACACCTTAGAGATTAGCTCATCATTTAAGAATTGCTTCAAATATCGAACATCCCAGTTACCATGTTGAAAGATCTCAGCAATGGTTCTATGCAATTCCAGATCAGGAAGATGATTAGGAGCTAAATTACAAAGATTATCATCCAGATTCAACCAATTATCCGCCCAGAATTTAATAGTCTCTCCATCACCCACCTCCCATCGAAGACCGGCTAAAAAACTGTTCCAACATTTAGAAAGGTCCCGCCAAAGTTTAGAATCATAAAGCTTAGAGCTTATCTCACACCTCAAATCTTTACCTCTGCCATACTTGGCTCTCAAAATCTTAACCCAAAGTTCCTCCTTGTCAGTTAAGATTTTCCAGGTCAACTTATGAATATAAGCCTCATTTTGAGTACGCAATCTGATAACACCAAGACCTCCCATTTCCTTCAGCTTATACATTGTGTCCCAAGCCACTAAATGAGCTTTATCAATACCCCAAATGAAGCTCCGTTGAAGCTGTTCAATCTCATCACACACAGAAGTGGGAAGAAGACCATTCTGCATATGAAAAGAGGGAATAGCACCAATCACTGATTTAGCCAGAGTGACTCTCCCCGCAAAAGATAAACTTTGATGCTTCCAGCCATCAAGTTTCTTACGAACCCGATCCATTAGATCAGCATAATTTGATTTCAAATTTCGCCCTTGCCTGATAAAAGAGCCCAGATATTTACCAATGCTACTAACTCTTTTGAACCCAGAGAGCGCAGAGATTGCATTTGCAGTTGGATCAGATGTATTGGAAGAGAAATGAATGGTAGACTTATGAACACTTATACTTTGACCAGACATTCTGCAAAAAAGATCTAAACACTCCATTATTACCTGCATTTGCTGCACCGAAGCTTCAGAGAAAAGGACAATATCATCTGCAAACATGAGATGGGAGACTGCTGGACCACCTCTACACACTCTGATCGGTTTCCACACACCACTGCCAACCCTTTGAGCAATAAGATGAGATAGCTTTTCAACACATAAGACAAAGATGTATGGGGATAATGGATCACCTTGTCGAATTCCACGTTCAGGAATAATAGTTTCAGTCAAGCCCCCATTCACAAGCACTTTGAAACTATTAGTTGTGATAGACGCCATAATGAATTCAAACATCCAAGACAGAAGCTGTATTTCAGAGATAACCTTACGAATAAACGACCAATTCAGCTTATCATAGGCTTTCTCTAAATCAATTTTAGTGGCCATAGTACCCATCTTACCTTTAAACTTTGTCATCGAATGGACAATCTCTTTAGCAATAATAATGTTATTCTGCAAGTTTCTGTTTGGGACAAAGCTGGTTTGGTTATCAGAAACCAAAGCTTCCATTACTTCCTTCAGTCTACCCACTATAACTTTACTCATGCCTTTATAAATCACATCGCACAAGGAAATTGACCTGAATTGAGAAACCAACGTAGGCTTATTAACCTTTGGGATAAAGGTAATAATCGTACCATTAATATCAGCAATGGTTTGCGGGTTTTCCAAATAAGCTAGGAAAGCATTCCAGACTTGATCACCTACCAGATTCCAGTTCTTTTGATAAAAAGCAGCTATATACCCATCCTCCCCTGGGGCTTTTGAGCCTTTCATTGTGAAAAAAGCTTTTTTAACTTCCTCCTTAGTAACACTCACCCTTAATTTATCCATGACTTCCTCAGGAACAATAGGTCATCTAGTATTGATCCACTCACGATGACAACTTTCATCTTTGAAAAGATTAATATAAAAATCGCGGATCATCTTAACCAGGCCTTCCTCTTCACGAATCCAACTTCCATTATCATCCTTGAGTTCCACGATTCTACCTCTTTTCCTTCTGACAATAGTCTTTGTATGATAGTATCTCGTGTTTCTGCCACCTTGATTAATCCACTGAGATCGAGACTTTTCATACCATAATAACTCCTCTTGATCAAGGACCTCCTCAAGTTCAGCTTTGATCTTGCACTCCACTTTCTCCAGATAATCTTTATTGTGCTCAGAAATGGCTCTTTGAATACCTTCAAGTCTTCTCATCAACTTATTCTTCCTATGCTTAATATTCCCAAACACCTTCTCATTCCACTCCTTAATGCAAGGGGTAAGAACCTTCAAACAATCAGCAATGTTCCCATGCACGTGCCAATTGTCCTTTAAAAATTGATTGAACAGGATATGGTCCTGCCAAAAGGAATGGAAACAGAAAGGACGATCCTTCCACTCATCTTTTGAAGAAGACAAGGATATAAGAAGGGGGTTATGGTCACTGTTTAACCTAGGAAGGGCTCTAACATGACCCTCCTCAAATGTAACCCTCCATAAATCGTTACTGCAAGCACGATCTAACCGTTTAAAAACTCTATCCATATTCAGGAAACGAGGACTACGCCAAGTAAATCTCGAACCGGAACTATTCAAATCAATCATCTTCAGATCCGTAAGTAAGGAAGCAAATCTGTTACATTTATATAAATCTACCGGGGCACCTCCACGTTTCTCAAAAGGGGATGCGATTTCATTAAAATCATCGGTGATAAGCCAGGGCTCATTCATAGAATCAGCAATCCGACGAAGATCCTGCCAAACGCTACGTCTCACCTCTTCTCTAGGATTGGCGTAAATAAATGTGCATAAGAACGCAACATTATCGGAGAAACAAACTTTCAAATGAACCATTTGCATGTTCTTTTCCAAAATCGTAACATTACAGAACTCCTTGTTCCACAAAACCCAGATCCCTCCCATGAAACCTTGAGCTTCTTCCACAATACAGCTGTTATACCCTGTTCTTTTAATAATCTTTTGAGCTTTCGCACCACTTATTCTAGGTTCAAAAATAGCAGTCAAATCTATTCTGTGTTTTTGGATCATACTAGTTAAGGTTCCCAAAAACCTTTTCTTTGCCGCCCCGCGACAATTCCAAGCCAGCAAAGACATCAATCAACCATAAGGCTTGCAGGTTCCTGGTACCCTGCTGACCCCTTAGCAATCTCAACACTATCTTCATTTGTACCTCCTTTATCAACCTCCATGTGATGCGATAAAATAGACGCATTCGAATGGGTAGTGACCAAAGTCCTATTAGGATCCGGAGCTTTAGGATATCTTAAACCATTATCACTCCCACTTTGGTCCCCCACGTTCTGATCCACTTCCATTGCTGTATTTTGAACAGGAGGCAACACAACTTGCCTATCTACAAGTAACATAGGGGTAGTCAAATGCTGGTTTTGAATTTTAGCAATAGCTTTCTGACGTAGCCCTATATTATTGGCCAAATCCTCTTTTTTTGAAGGCATAGGAACATTTTCAGAGGCTACCCTATCATTTGAGGGTCCCCCAACAAGGATGTACCTATCTGCATGTTCTTCCAATTCAATGCTAGAATGACTCGAGGCATCTTTTCGATTAAAACCTTTTAAACCACTATTAATGATGCCATTATTTTCTACGCTGATGGCTCCCTCATTTCCCCTTGATTTTTGGTCATTAATTACGCTAGGATTATGCCCATGATTAGGCTC